>NC_034599.1:39753961-39762189 GCF_900095145.1 Mus pahari | reverse complement strand
GTCCCAGAAGTTAGGTTGCTTCTGTCTGTCCCAAAGCTGTGTAGCTTCTGTGGTCCACACTCTTGCTAGCGCAGATAGGAGCCTAGGCAAACTGGAGCAAAGATGGCTCTCCTTCTGGCTCAGGCCTTGAGACTCCTCCCGGGTGGACACCCCTCCTCAGGCGGGAAAGGTGCCAGATGACTGGAGCCAGAAATGGGATCTTTCCCAGAAGCTNTGTCGCTTCTGCAGGCCGCCCTCTCCCCGGCAGTGCACCAGAGCAAAGATGGCCTTCCTACCGGTTCAGGCCTGGAGACTGCTCCCAGGCAGACACCCCTCCTCAGGCGGGAAAGGTGCCAGATGACTGGAACCAGAAACGGGATCTTTCCCAGAAGCTGTGTCACTTCTGCAGGCTGCCCTCTCCCTGGCAGTGCACTGGAGCAAAGATGGCTCTCCTTCCGGCTCAGGCCTTGAGACTCCTCCTGGTCAGACACCCCTCCTCGGGCGGGAAAGGCACCGGATTACTCCTAGCTGTTCTTATAAACACTTCACGTAGCCGGTGTGCTGGATCCCAGCATTCTGGAGGGAGAGGCAGGCAGATCTGTGAATTTAGGCCAGCCTTGTGCCACCATGCTGGGCACTCAACCCACCTTTAATTCCACACCTAACCAGCACTTCACCAGCGAGGGCGTGTACCCCGGAGCCCTGCTGGAAGCTTTGCTCAGAGAAACGAACTTATCGTCATCTATTTTGAGATTGCTACTGATGTCGGGTTTTGACTATTTCATTTCCTGTTTATAGGGGACGTAAATGTACAGGACTTCAGGGACTGTGAGCGTGAGCAGGTCAGACAGCAAGAAATGAAGGCAGAAGAAAGCAAATTCCCAGGAGACTCAGGGCAGGCCCTCAAGGGCTGGAAGAGAGAGCCACCTAGTGGACTCTGAGTAGAGTTCTGTTTCGGTTGTTTTGGGTCTGTGAAGCCCCTGAGCAAAGTCTAGCAGGAAACTTTATTGTCGTTTCTTAATATCACGCTGTAAGGACTATTAGTTGAAAGAGACACTGTTGGGTGTGATACAGTGACATCATATAAGCAATTATCCATTCCTATGTAAGTGGTCTCCAGGCCATGAGTTCTTGATGCCTGGAAGCACAAGATACCTTTGGCAAGCATGAGTCAGACAGGGTTTGTATATTTGCTACCAACTAGATTAATGGTAGAATATATCAGAGTGTTGTATTAACCATTTCGAATTACTGTAATGAAATCCTTGAGTCAATTAACTTATAAAGATAAAAGGTTTGTGTTTGGCTTATGGTTCTGGACTGACCCATTCATTTGGGGCCAATGGTGAGGGTTCAAGATTGAATGATCCTATTATTTGGGGCCTCTGGTGACATGCTGTCAGGAGTATGTGTGGAACAAAGTGCTCACATCATAAGCCAGGCACCAGAGCAGTGTTATTCCAGTATCCCTTCAGACACACCAGAAGAAGGCATCAGATGCCATTACAGATGGTTGTGAGCCACCATATGGTTACTGGGAATTGAACTCAGGTCCTCTGAAAGAACAGTCAGTGCTCTTAACAACTGAGCCATCTCTCCAACCCCTAGGGCTCATTTCTTAAAGCATCTTCCACCTTTAATTTTTGTTGTTGTTGTTATTAGTACTGGTGTTTTGTTGTTTTAGTTTTTAAGATGGGTCTCATGTGGCCTAGGCTGGCCTTAAAGTCACTATGTAGCAAAGGCTTGCTGGCCAGCTCCCAGTTTCATTCTTAGCTTTCTTATGTTGTTCAGAATCACCAGCCCAGGGAATGGTGCCACCTATGGTGGGCTGGGCACTCCGATATCAAACAACAGTCAAGATAGTCCCTCACAGACTTGTCCGCAGGCCTATCTGGCTGGGTGGTCCCTCAATTGAGACTCCCTTCTGAGGTGACTTTAGGCTGAGACAAGCTGACAGTTACACCTAAGTAGGACAGAGCCAATCCAATCATGAACCCAGTTCAGCGCAAACGTTACTCAAAATCAGTGACCCTAGGAAGCAACGTTATGGAGCTGGACTCTAAGAGAGAACCCATGCACAGTGTCAGAGGCTGTGAGAGACTGAAGGACACAGCCACCCCCAGTGACAGCCTCCTTCCTACCTCAGGGTGATAGGGCCATGCCCAGTCAGGCCAAAGTGACAGGTGTCCTGCTGAGGCTCCCTTCTTCCATCGAAATGAACATCTTGCCTGCCTTCTTCCCCAGCGCCATGCCTTTGGGTACTTTGAGAAGTGGGGGCTCATTCATCCCCAGAGAGTGTTCCACACTAGAGAAGGCTTCAGGAAGCCCCCATGCCCCAGCCCTCCAAGGCAATTGCCTTCCCCAGGGCGCTGTGAGAGAGGGCAGTGGGGGGGGGAGGAGTGGGTCAGGAGACACAGCAGTGGAAGAAAAGTTAAGTGAGGTAGAAGATGGAGCCTGAGGAGGACGCGAGGGTGCCCACGGGGTCCCTGAGGCCCCACTTCTTTCAGTCACATGGCAGGAAGCTTAGCGGAAAGTAGACTTCAGGTAGTGCAGGCCAGGAGAACCAGCTGGGACCCTGACGTGAGCAGCCACCATAGTCATCCAGGAATTCTAAGGCCCCTCCACCGGCCTGGCTAAACTCCTCCTGGAGAGAGGCCAGGCAGTAAGGCCAGACTCCTGAAGGCCTCAAACCTTGTATTGAGGGGTCCTCTCTCCACCTAGCTCTGGGTGCACCAATGATTTTCCTGTGGGTCCCCATACCTTGTATCCTGAGGCCTCAAAAGGCCATGTATGGTCTGAGGGACAGAGAGCCAAACATTCACCATGGCCTGCACTCCTGAACGCCATATTCCTTTCATCTGCCTGCTATCCACTGTTATGATGTCATACTGAGGACAAGGGGACTGTATTAGGGAGGGCTTCCCTCCCCCCAGTAAATTGGTCTGGGAGCTTCCTCATTGCTAACTAGATTTTGTGGTTTGGAAAGGTGTTATGCCAATATGCCATGGGGGTAGCCAACAGCTTTCTGATTAGACCTGAGGCCTAGGACCCAGGAAGGAATTCATGTCTGGCACTTTAAACCTGGTCCACATCCCTGGGCTGGGGAAGTGACAGGCCCTGATGTGGGAGCTCGAGTTGTTTTGCTGAATGGATGTGATGTGGTCAAGAAACTAACTGCCCTTGAAATAGCGATGCGTATCTCTCACTGTGTTCTGTCAGAAAAGCTTCTGTTGATAGTTTTTGAGACAAGGTCTCTCTCTCTCTAGCTTTAGCAGCCCTGAAACTTGCCCTATAGACTGGGCTGGCTTTAAACTCAAGAGATCTACCTGTCTCTGCCACCAAAGTGATGGCATTAAAGGTGAGCGCCACCAGTCAGCCTAGAGAAGCTTACACTCGGGGCGGCAGTAACTGTGGACTCAGAATGAATGGCCATCTATTTATTCTGAGAGCACTCATCCATAACTGGGACATCTTTGTCACCAGTGTGCTAAGGCTTGAGACACAGCAGGGAATAGAGGGCAGAATGTAAGGGCAGACGGTGAGGCGGACTGTTGTCACTCTGGAACGCACAGCACAAGGACTGGACAAGAACAGGCCTGTCAGCATCCTGACATGGAGGAGGAGAGACACAGCCTCCAGACTTCCCTGAGGGTTTATAGCGGCGAATGGATGCCAGGGAGCGAGACATGTTTCCTTTAGTAGTGTAGCCCTGGTAAGGTGCCCATGCTCCTGTAAATAACCTCCTATCCATGCCCCTGTAAGCAACCCTAAAGAAACTCATTGGGCCATCCAAAATGGAGGCAGGAAAGGAGGAGACCAGTTTGGGAGAGGAAGATCAAAGGGCTATAGAAGGTGTACAGAGTAAGGGAATGGAAGAGGATATGATCAAAATAAATTAAATCATATTTGATAAAATCATAATGAAACCATCATTGTTTATAGTCAATATGTACATACATGCACACACACACACACACACACACACACACACACACACACACACACACACACACACACGAGTGTATACACATACACATATAAAAGATGAGTTGTGGGTTGGACCCACCATCATCACATGGGGCCATGGAGAGGTAGCCCTGCCTGCAGCTAAACCCCTGCAGTGCTCAGGAGTGGCCACAGGAGGCCGCCACAGCCCTGAATGTGCTGCTCAGAGAGTGACACAACCTGGCCTGGGGAAGAAGGCTCTGGACAGAGATGCCCCTGAGGGATGACATCATACTCTGCTGACTTTTATAAATAAATGAAAAAATTAGTTTTGACCCAGTTCTAGGGCCAGTTCAAAGCCACCTCCCAGGTCTGGGAGAAACGGGCAGAATTAAGCCTTAGACCCTACCCCAGCCAGGAGCTAAATATCCAAAGTAGCCCCTTGAGAGGAGCTTATGCTCCCCAAGGTGGGCCCTCAGACATCTTATCTGGACCCGTGCACCCACGGACCCTTAATCTAGGACTTCAGTTTGGAGGGAGGTGTTAATCCTGAGATTCGCAAAAGAAAAGCCAGTTTCACAATTTTGAGACAAATTTGAAGTAAGCTTTAATTAAATACTAACCAGGACCACCCTCTGGAATTCCCAGCAAATGGTGATGAGACAGGATTGTAGAGGCTTCTTAAGGACAAACCCCTATGGCCACCGTGTTTTCCCATACGGCGTTGTTATTAAGAACTACAGCTCCCACCAGCATTCCAGGAAGTTACCTGGTCCTGGGGTGGAGGCGGGGTGGTGTGTGGGGTGGCTTACAGGTTAACTTTGGGTCTTACAAAGGGAGAAAAGTGTTGGGACTCCCTGGACAGGCAGAGGTAGGTGTGTCGGCTGAGGGGTTCCCAATAGAGCAGAGCAGCCAGGAAGAGGATGAGGAGCCCTGGATTCCTGTTTGTGACTTGCAGTCTGAGCATGACTGCCCCTACACCCCTGGCCAGGCCCTCTGTCTGCCTCCATACTTCTAATGACTGTTCCTGCAGAAGGACCCCAGACTTTCGGGAAATCCCACAGCTAGAGAGAGGCTATTCTGGTAGGTCAAGATCTTGCTGTCCTAGAAGGTTCCAGACTTCGATGTGACCGTGAGCGATGGCTGAAGCAGGAGCCAAGCCAGCGCCCTAGGGGAAGGCAGGTCTGTCCCTCCTGACCCTTCCCATCCTGCCTCACAGCCACTCCCAGTGGCCTCAGTGAGACTTGCAGGGAAGGGAGGGTCCCGCCTCCAAGATGCCGGGCCTGTGGCCCGCCCGCCTGCCCGTCCACTGTCCCCTCACCTCCAAGTACTTCAGAGCCCTGTCGGCAACACTAGGGTCTGAGAAACAGCCAGCCCAGAGTGGGGTGAGGTTGGAGGGATAAAACTCCAGGTTCTTCTTCCCCTTTTCCAAGTCATAGTCAAACCAGCAGGCACCCTTGGGCTCGTCCCACAGGACGGCCTCCATGGCGGCCATGCGCTGGGCCCGCAGGTTCCTGTATTTTGTGGCCTCTCTGTCATTCTCTGTGTGGTTTTGCCTTTAGTCTCAGCAGTCAGGGCTCTGCTCTTGGGTAATAAGGCAACTTTCCCCGTCAGTAATTTCTAGAACAGAAGGGATCATCTCCTATCTCCACATCCTGCAGGAGCCTCCCAGACCCCAGGAAGGTTCAGCCAGCCCGGACATCACCAGGATGCTGAGTCTATCTGCTGTATCCTGTGCGTGTATCAGAGACTCATGTCATGCTGTGCTGTCTTCCGTCTCCCTGACAGCAACGGTTGCTGCAGAAGGTGGTCCTGTGCGCAGCAGTTCCGGGGGACTGTCTTACCTTTTTGACCTCTGAAGTCTTTATTATACCACTTAGAATAAAATCTACTAGTTGTCCGATTGCTCCCTTTACTGTTTATGTATTTTGTATGTTTGTGTGAGGTGTGTGCAGCATACACATAAGGGGTGAGTATAAGCACACAGAAACCAGAGAAGGATGTCACCGCTTTGTCCCTGGTCAGAGTTTCTCACTGATCTGTGTTAGCCTGGCAGCTGGTGATCTGCAGGGATCCCCTGCCTCCGCCCTCCACACACTGGGGTTATAGGCCCTGTTGGCAATGCCAGGCTCCTTACATGGGTTCTGGGGGTTTTAACTCAGGTCCTCAAGCTTGCACACTTGCCCTCAGCCTGTACAGGTGCCCCTTTCCCATCATGCCCCACGACCAGTCATTCATAAGCACGCGCTATAGCTCAGACTTCAGAATGCATCCCTTGTCAACCTGCTTGGACCCAGCCCTAGCATGAGCGCTGAGCCCCTCTTCCCTTGAGCCACTTCTGTTCCGTGACCTGCTCCTGCTTCTATCCCAGACACCTAGGTCTTCGTGACCCTTGGAAGATGACCTCTGGGTCTTTGCACTTCAGACTCCTTGTCTGGCTGTCCCCTCTCTACCTGCTCAGGGATGATTCTGTCCACACATCACCTCCTCTGAGACATGTCCCATCCTATAAAACACCCTTTGCTCACTTTTCCCATGGTCCCACAGTTCTCCCTGACTGTTGTTACTGTTACTGTACCAGATGGGTGAGTGTGCTGTACGCCCGCAGGGAGTGAGGCAAGACACTGCCCTCATCTCTGGTTTTGCTGCTAGAAGCTGACGCTCAGAAGGAGGTTTGACATCCTCTGACTGAGAGCATCAGGGTAGGCTGAACCCCAGGCTTGACCCCTGGGCTCCCCTCACACCCAGACTGGGAAAGGTTTGCTTGAACAATGGCGAGAACAACCCTGGGAGGTCCAAATGGCAGCCCAGAAGGAAGGCTGTGTGGTCAGCAGCCCTGGGACCTCATGTGGCTACAAGGTGTCGGAAGGTGTAAAGTTGATACCTGAGGGAGCCAGCCCTGTAAGGAAAGAAAGCTGAGGGCTTCCCCTTGCAGAGAACCGTCCAAGGTCTGCAAGGGAGACTTGCCTCAGTGGACAGTCTGATGGCAGAAGGGAACGCTTGGTGGTGGGACTTCTTGGAATTCTGTGTCCTACTCTGGGCTATTCCAGACAGGAAAGACCTAGTGCGGGGGTGGGGGTGGGGGGTGGGGGCGGGGAGGCGGCAGAGCATGGCCTGCTGGGTAGGGGTGAAGGAGGAGGGGTGGAGGAGAGGTGGAGACTAGGTCCAGGCACACGGGACTTACTTCTCTGCAGTTTAGCTGCCAGCTTGAGCCCTGCCCTGCCACCCCTCACCCCCAGGACAGAGCCTCCCATTTGGCCAAGGACTCTGCTCAAACCACAACCACCTGTGGATCAAAAAACCGCGGCCTCTGTACACGCGACTGGGGGCGGGGGCTGGGGAGAAGCCTGTCTCAGGCATCCTTTTTCTTTTCTGCACGGGACAGCAATTTTGCAGAAAGGGAGTGGAGGAGG
The DNA here is from genome assembly GCF_900095145.1 of Mus pahari. Classification (NCBI taxonomy): domain Eukaryota; kingdom Metazoa; phylum Chordata; class Mammalia; order Rodentia; family Muridae; genus Mus; species Mus pahari. The sequence goes on along the minus strand of NC_034599.1, from coordinate 39,754,852 downwards.
CATGTGGGCCCCACAGCAGGCAGCTGCCGCGGCCTGCCCCCGCCCCTGCCTGCTCTACCTGCCCAAACTCTTGTTAGCACCCCAACCACCGTGGCTTCCTGTCTCCCCGTGGGAACATGGCATGGGGTCTGGGTGCCCGCCACGCCCACGTGACTGAGCATCTCCCGGCCACAGCTCATGTCAGCAGAGTCAGTGCCGCCTGGGGATCCAACTCAGGTCAGGCTGCCCCCGTGGTCACTGTCTGCTGTGCAGTCCCTGAGATTCACAGTGTTTATAAATCTCCATGAAAGTCATTTTTCGATCAGAAATAACCGCTAGCAAAGCCAACCGACGACTTGGCTACACCCTGACAGGCTGAGGGTCACTAGTTGGGTGAGTCCCTCTGCCTTTGTAACTCTTTCATTTTTTGTCTTTTTTGGTGGGTTTTTTGTTTTTGTTTTTGTTTTTGTTTTTTTTTTTTTGGTTTTTCGAGACAGGGTTTCTCTGTATAGCCCTGGCTTCGAACTCAGAAATCCACCTCCTCTGCCTCCTGAGTGCTGGGATTAAAAGCATGCGCCACCACGCCCGGCTTTGGTGTGTTTTATATTATTGATTTTGTTTGGTTTGAAACAGGATGGATCTCACTACAGAGCCCTGACTGGCCTAGAACTCAATATATAGGCCAGGGTGTCAAATTCACAGAGATCCCTGTCTCCTAAGTGCCGGTAAGCCCTGCTAGTATAGTTTCTGCTTGTTTGTTTTAAAAAGAGATTGATTAAGTTTGTTTTTAACAATTTATTTAGTTTATATATATGAGTACACTGTCGCTGTCTTCAGACACACCAGTAGAGGGCACCAGATCCCATTACAGATGGTTTTTGAGCCACCATGTGGTTGCTGGGAATTGAACTC
>NC_034599.1:39752168-39753376 GCF_900095145.1 Mus pahari | reverse complement strand
TTCAGACACTCCAGAAGAGGGAGACAGATCTTGTTAAGGATGGTTGTGAGCCACCATGTGGTTGCTGGGATTTGAACTCTGCACCTTTGGAAGAGCAGTTGGGTGCTCTTACCCGCTGAGCCATCTCACCAGCCCACTGCACAGTTTCTTTAACCTACTAATGTCCTAGGCTCCTGTCAAACGAGACAAACACACCTCCTCCCTGTTTAAGTCACTGTTTCTCAGATTTCTGTCCTGCCTGTTGCTGGGTAGCATCTTTAATGGCACCCTCTGCAGAGTGGTCCTTGTTGATCTCTAAGTTTAGGGTCAGCCTGGTCTATAGAGTAAGTTCTAGGACAGTCAGGGCTATACAGAGAAAGCCTGTCTTGAAAAACAACAAACAAACAAGCATAAAGCAAATAAACAAAAACAAAACAAACAAACAAGAAGACACAACCCCTCCCCAAACCCTTCTTCCCATTAGGACCCATATCTCCATGACATTTCCAGCCAGGTGACAAGGTCTTGTCCTCTGTCTCTTTCTGTGCATGTAGGCGTGCATGTATTAGAAGCCAGAAGCCAGTGTGAAAACTCTTCCTCAATTGCTCTCCATTTTGATGTCTGAGGAAGGGATTCCTACAGAACCCAGAGCTCACCGATTTGACTACACTGGCTGACTAGAAACTCCCAGGGATGCTCCTGTCTCTGTCTTCTCAGCGCTGTGACCACAGGCCGAGTGCTGGAGATCCAAACTTAGGTCCTGCAGCTTGTGAGGCGGGTACTCTGGGGTCTGGGCCATCACCGAGGTCCCATTTGGAGCTGTTCAGTATTCTTGCCTGCCCTATCTGTGGCCAGCTGAGACTACAGGAAGAGTCAAAAGTACTCAGCGCTGAAAACATACAGACAAGTAGCATTATATAAGCTGATCAGGTTGTATTTATGTATCTAGGTATACACACACACACACACACACACACACACACACACACACGTAGCAACAATTAATGAAAAAGAGTGGCAATGAATTTGAAATAGAACAAGAAGTGGTTCTTGGGAAGGCTTGGAGGGACGAAAGAATGAAATTATAGTCTCAAAAAATAAAAGAAATAATTTTTTTGGGGGGAGGGGTTTGAGACAGGGTTTCTCTGTGTAGTCCTGGCTGTCCTGGAACTCACTTTGTAGACCAGGCTGGCCTCGAACTCAGAAATCCACCTGCCTCTGCCTCCCAA
>NC_034599.1:39740881-39751713 GCF_900095145.1 Mus pahari | reverse complement strand
TTAGGAGGCAGAGGAAGGTGGATTTCTGAGTTCGAGGCCAGCCTGGTCTACAAAGTGAGTTCCAGGACAGCCAAAGCTACACAGAGAAACCCTGTCTCGAAAACAAACAAACAAACAAACAAAACAAAACAAAAAAAAATAAGAGAGAGAGAGAAAGAAAGAAAAAAAGAAACCTAAAAACTCCCATCAGGATGGGCGGTTTGGCCCCATTTGACAGGAGGGGAAAGGGCCAGTGTGGCTCCAGGCTGGCCCTAAACATCAGCTTCCAGCCTGCGGAGCTGCAGGCTTCCGGTGGTGGGCGCGACCAGAGCCTTGGGACGGCAGGCCACGGTGGTGTGACTGATCCTCCGAGCACTAATAGGAAGTCACATACCGTTCATTCTCCTAGAATAGCTACGCACCTGCAGATAAGCAGTTTCTGTTGTGGTGAGAAACAGCACAAGAGAGAAATGTAAAGGAAGGGCCAGGGCCCAGCCGGTCCCCACTGTGACAATTCTTTTTTGTGGTGAAGTTTCTGTGGTCCTCACACCTCCTACTCACTTTCAATCAGTGCCACCTGCGGCCACTGGCCACTTGGGCCGCACAGACACCTGTGCCGAGGGCCAGCAAAGCCTGTCCCCAGACCGCTCACCTGACACCGCTGAGGCCACTCTCACTGAGAGTCTTAGGAAATGGGCTCTGGTTTGGCCTCGTTTGGTCTCCGTAAGCGCAGACAAGTCATTACGGTTTGTTGGGGGTCTTAGTGTCCTCTTTTGCAAAGCAGGACTAATGGTAGCTCTCGTCAGAGGCTATTGTGAGACGGACAGACCACAGGTGGCCAGCTGAGGGCGGTGCCTGTCCTGTTTATGGGTGGAGATGCTCCAGTTAGCCTCCTGCCCCATTGTGCAGTCTGTCCCGTGGCTGAGGAATACTCGACTGAAGCTTGAGAGAAAGTTTGATTAAAGTGTGATCTGTGTGCTGGCTAGTTAAATGTCAACTTGACCCAAGCTGGGGTCATCAGGAAGGAGGGAGCCTCAGCTGAGACAATGATGTCACAAGATTGGGCTTAGATGAGCATGTAGGGCATCATCTTAATTAGTGATTAATGGGGGAGGGCCTAGCCCATTCTGGGTGGTTCCAGGTTCTATAAGAAAACAGGTTGAGCCGGTTGGTGGTGGCGCACACCTTTGATCCCAGCACGGGAGGCAGAGGCAGGCAGATTTCTGAGTTCGAGGCCAGCCTGGTCTACTAAGTGAGTTCCAGGACAGCCAGGGCTACACAGAGAAACCCTGTCTCAAACAAACAAACAAACAAAAACAAAAAACAGAAAGAAAGAAAGAAAGAAAGAAAGAAAGAAAGAAAGAAAAACAGAAAGAAAGAAAGAAAGAAAGAAAGAAAGAAAGAAAGAAAGAAAGAAAGAAAAAGAAAGAAAGAAAGAAAGAAAGAAAGAAAAGAAAAGAAAAGAAAAGAAAAGAAAAGAAAAGAAAAGAAAAGAAAAGAAAAAAGAATGCAGGCTGAGCAAACCAGGGGAAGCAAGCCAGTAAGCAGCACCGCTCCACGGCCTCTGCATCAGCTCCTGCCTCCAGGATCCCCTCTTGCTTGGGTTCCTGTCCTGACTTCCTTTGGTGATAAACTGTGAGATGTAAGCGAAGCTGAATAAACCCTCTCCCCAGGTTGCTTTGGTCATGGTATTTCATGGCAGCAATAGTAACCCTGAAGTCCATTGCTAAGGTCCCTCTAGGACAGTGACTCTTAATCTTCCTAATGCTGCAGCCTTTCTTTCATTACTACTATAATCTTACTACTGCCATGAATTGTGATACAAACATCTGTGCTTTCTGATGGGCCTAGGTGACCCTGTGAAAGGGTTATTTGACCACCAAAGGGTCTTGACCTCTAGGTTGAGAACTGTGGCTCTAGGAGGATTTCCTCAGTCACCACCGCACAGCTGCTCCTTCTGGACTTTCCTGCGTATGTGACTCTAGCCTGTGGCCTGAAACAAAAGAGGAGGGCCCACCTGGGAAGTGCCTTCACAGCACAGGTCAGATAAGCAAAGGGCTGCCTCAAAGCACTGGAACAGGACCGTGTCCTACAGGGCCTTGTCCTGGTCTGTGTGGTGCACTGTCTCCTAGCTGAGCTACTCACATGAGAACAAGACATCGTGCAGGGAAGATGAAGATGCCTAGAGCCACAGCTCAGCAAGGGAGAGAGAGACCCAGAAGAGAGGAGGGAGAGGAGAGCAAGAGGAGAGGGAGAAGGAGATGGAGGAGAAGAAGAGGGAGACAAGAAAGAATAGGAGGGGAACAAAAGAAGACAGGACAAATGGGAAAACAGCAGAAGCAGAGTTGGTCAGATGCAGCACTCATCCCAGCACGGGAGGCAGAGGCAGGCAGATCTCTGAGTTCAAGGTCAGCCTGGTCTATAGAGTGATTTCTAGGACAGCTCGGGCTACATAAAGAGACCTTGGCCCAGGCTGGAGAGATGGCTCAAAGGCCAAGAGCTTTGGCTGCTCTTCCAGAGGACCTAGGTTCAATTCCTAGCACCCACATGGCAGTCTACAACTCTAGTTACAGGTGATCGAACACCCTCATAGAGACATACATGCAGGCAAAACACCAATGCACATGAAATTGAAAATAAATAAAAGATAAATTTTAAAAAGAGACCTTGACTCAACAATAAAACAAACAAACAAAAACAAGAAAAGAAAAACTTGGAGGTGGGATAAGTGAATGTAGACAGATTATCTCCAAAGCTTGGCATTCTTTTTTTTTTTTTTTTTTCAAGACAGGGTTTCTCTGTATAGCCCTGGCTGTCCTGGAACTCACTTTGTAGACCAGGCTGGCCTCGAACTCAGAAATCCGCCTGCCTCTGCCTCCCGAGTGCTGGGATTAAAGGCGTGCGCCACCACGCCCGGCTGAGCTTGGCATTCTTAACTTCACTTATGTTCATGTTTACCAAACCTTATCGCTGTTGGGAAGATGGGAAACAGCAGTATAATTTAGAGCTAAGCGTTAGCCGGGTGAGGTGGTCCATGCCTGTGATCCCAGCTCCTGGAGAGGCTGAGGTGGGAGGGCCCTGAGCACAGCGGTTGAGACCAGCCTAGGCCTTGTCAAAAGAAAGAGGCGAGAAGGATGAAAGGAGAGAAGACAGCATGTCCGGGACTGCTGGATCAGTCAGGGGCCATGTATCTGTCCTTAGTTCTGAAAGCCTTTCACCCAGTGTTTGTACTTCCTGTCTGTATTTGCCAGTTCTCCTTTCCGTCTTGTTCCTTCCCTCAGTCTTTGGATCTGGAAGCTCTGGGTGGGATCTCTAGGCATCCGTTGGCTCCTGTTTAGTTCCCCCTAGTTCATTGTAATCTTCATATCAAAGTGACATCATTTGTCAAATAGTTTCATTTCCTACAAGAACTGGGACCATAGCTCAGCTGGTAGCATGTCCCCCAGAACCATATAAACTGGACATGGCAGACATGCCTATTATCTGGGTATTTGGAGGGTAGAGCGGCATTAGGATTTGAAGTTCGAGATCACCTTTAGCTATGCATTAAGCTGAAAACTAGCCTGGGAATCTATTAGACCCTGTCTCACCAAACAAAATATCAGAACAGTAACAAGTCTCATGGAAGGGGAGGGTAGCAATTCATCCCTGTCACTTCTCCTCGGGCCAGGCTCAAGCTGCTTTTGGTTGAGGCCAGGACCTCCTTTGACTAAGACACAGGGCTAATCTTTATTATAGCTTACCTGGTAGGAGAACGGGAGAAGACAAAAGGAGAATTAATGAACAATGAAGAAATGCTCAGAACAGTCTTTTCTGCAACGGGCGGGACACCCGCGCATGCTCAGTGTAATTCGCTTCCTACCTGTACTGGCCCTGAAGCTTGTGGGCTGAAACAATCCACATTTTCTTTTTTCTTCCAGACCTGGAGATCAAACCCAGGGACTTAAGGATTGCCAGGCAAGCACCCTACCATTAAGATACATCTCCAGTCCAAACTGTCCTTGAGGCATCTTGGCTGTCGGCTCTGCAGCCCACCCTGTGACACTATCCTTTTTATCATATTGGATGGGAGCCCTGGCGACCTACCTTGTCACAGACATGTTCTTCCTTATCCTGACAGTAGCTACAACCCAGTTTCATTCTTCCAATCAAGACTGGCTACTGAAAATAGTGTTACCACGCCTGTGGGTTCCTTAGCCCCGTGTGGGCAGGGACAGCCTGCTTCTAGTTTAAAAGGACCCACTTTGAATCCCCTGGTGGAGGTATTCCTCAATCATTGAGAACCCAAACTTCAGGACCAACAAAGCTCAAAGCTGCCTTGTAGCTTGAACTAAGTGACATGTAATTTGTATTAGGCAGCTCACAGCCTCTTGGGTGGCTGAAGGCTCAAGTTGTGCTGTGTAGCCCTGACTGTCCAGAACTTGTTTTGTAGATCAGGCTGGCCTCAAACTTGGAGATCTGCCCGCCTCTGCCTCTGGAGCACTGGGCTTAAATTCGTGTGCCACCACCATAGAATCTCATTTTCAGTCTGTTTCCTGGGGCCACCAAGAGCATGTATCTATCAATCTAGAGACAAGAAACAGATAACCCACTCTGGACAGGTTAGTGTGAGAAGGGCTTAATTACAGGCAAAGGGTTTTTTACACGCCTGCTGGTTGGGACCCCTTTGGATTGGAATCTTTCACAGGGATTGTCAGAGGCCATAGGAAAACAGGTTATTTACACTAGCAAAATTTCAGTTATGAAGTGGCAGCTAAAGAAAACTCATGGTTAGGTGGACCACCACATGAGGAGCTGTATCAAAGGGTCACAGCATTAGGGAGGCTGAGGGTCACGGGTTTACAATCAGTTTGTGGGTATTTATAGTAGTGTGTTAAGCAAAAAGCAAAAATAAAAAATAAAAATAAAAAAATTGCTGGGCAGTGGTGGCACACGCCTTTAATCCCAGCACTTGGGAAGCAGAGGCAGGCAGATTTCTGAGTTCGAGGCCAGCCTGGTCTAAGAGTGAGTTCCAGGACAGCCAGGGCTACACAGAGAAACTGTCTCGAAAAAAAAAAAAACAAAACCAAACCAAACAAAAAAGTGTGCTAAGGTTGGAAATGCAGGCTCTGAACTCAAACTAAGGGCACTCTTGCAGTTCCCCTCCACCCTCTTTCCACTAGGGCTCATCTTTCACTAGCAGATTGTATTTCATCTAAGCAGACTCCTGGGGCTGGGGAAGGACTGGCAGCATCCTTCTTGGGAGTGTCTGATTTTTTTTCCTGTTCTTTAACATTGACAGTAACTAAGGGAGCTGATGATTTAGAATCCCAACCCATCTTGGTTCTTCACCTCTGCAATGGAAACTGTGCAGTGGGCAGCCTAGGGTGGGAGACTACTCAACTAGTTTACTCAACTAGGCTCACAAGAAAGTGGGCCGGACGCACCACTTCAAGTACAATGGTAACATATTCTCGGATTCCTAAAGGCACAACTTGCTTCAAGAACATACAAACAAGACACCTGAAGTTCCAGTGGGCTTTTATTGAGATAAATTAACAAAAAGAAATAATCAAGATTTTACCAACCATCTTTTCTGAACCATGTATAACTCCTTAAAGACTCTCAGGTCTATAGACATGTACATACACATCCCAACAAAAACAGACCCTCCCACTGGAACATTTGCCAATTAAACAGAAAGCCAATTTTCCCTTTCCCCAAATGTTTTCAAAATTTTAAGTTCCTACTGCTCAAAGTGGAACTGGTCCCTTGTGACTAGGGACATTAGAATTTTCTTATTTTTACTAAACAAAAAATTGTAATTTTTTTCTAATTTGTTTCAAAAAAGGGAAGTGACTTTGTATTCTCCAGCACCCCTACCCAAGAACCACTGGTTAAAATACAGCAGCCTGCAGCTTACTAACCCAGGCCCACCCCTCCCTTGCCCTGCCCAGCTGTCTACTGGAGATTTAAATACACTTCTGTTGGAGTCTGTCAGCTGTGGAGGGGCAGAGTCCAGGCCAGGCCAGCTCCCTCTGACCTCATATCTGTTACAGCCCTTGGACACTAACTCTTTATTCCAAAGATGAGTTTTTACATTAGAGAAGAAAATAGATTTGCTTTGGGAGTTTTAAAAAACTATCTTTATGAATATAAAGTAGAACTACAAACTCACCAAAGTCCACATAAATTCACCCAAAATCTGGCTTACTTCACCTCCCATGAGGCCAATAATTTTGCCTGACAAAGTTATTTGGCAAGAAAATCATTCCACAGTAACAATTTTAAAGATACACAGAGAGTTGAGGAAAAAAAAAAAAAGTATCCAATTAAAATAACATGGCTTAATTCCCACAAACTTATTTCATCTTTTTGTTACTCATCTAAAGGTCAGGAGAGTATGTGGCTAAAGGCAGTTTCCCATGAGGTTATGAGCTTCCAAAGTGTTTCTAAATCCTTAGTGCAGACACCCTCCCTTTTGGGACACAGTACCCTCCCCTCCCACCCCTATTTAAAAAAAAAAAAAAAGAAAAAGAAAAAAAAAAAAACCAAATGACCAGAATGAGATGTTTTGTCTCCAACACGTCACTCCAAGCTCTGTGCTGTGCTCTGTTCTCACCGAGCACGATGGTGTCCAGCACAAAGCAGGTGGCCAAGGAAAGATGCCCTCATCTCATTCTGAAACCGAGTATGACAACCACCCACCCCACCCCACCCCACTGGGCCAACCAATTGTTATGATGCTGGTGCCCATCTGGAAATAATTTAGAGCTACTTAGGTTTTCCTTTCCAGGAAAAACATTTTATGGTAAATGTATTCCATTCCTAAGAAAGTTTCTTTCATGTTCAGAACATTAAGGGAGAGAAAAAACAGGCCCTGAGGCAGCAAGGTGTAATAACCTGTAACTTACTACACAACTACATGACCAGAGGCTAAACGCATTGAGGTGGATATTAAAAATAGGACATTGGTTTTTATCGAAATGAACTACTGGAGAAAACTAAAACATAACCATTACTTTAAAAATTACTGGAAAGAACCTGAAAGACTATTTCCAATAGTAGCAATATTCCTTATTAAGAGGGATTAAAAAGGAAAAAAAAAAAAACAACAACAAAAAAAAAACCACCAACCAGGCTTTGGCCTGGTCGGTAGGGCATCTTCCCATTAACAAGAGCTCATGTGAGCCAAGCACCGCCCAGCACCGCCTCTTCAGACAGCTCTGGGATGGGTGCCCAGCTAGGCCAAGTGCCACCCTCAGCAGAGGCTGTACTTCTGAACACTCTCATGGAGTCTGTGCTTTAAGAGGGACTCATAGGCATGTGGCACCTGGCAGAGCAGTCCAAGGTTGGCAAGAGACTGCACTTCGTTGAATCACCCACTTGCCCTCTGGCGAGATAGCAGATTGAATTTATACTCCTTTCCTGCTGATGTTGTTCTACGGGGAGATCCCTCATCTCGCCAAAGGCAGGAAGGAGGAGAGCTGCATCGGTACAAGGGCAAGATCTGTTGGTCAAAATAAAGAGTTTTTAAGACCCCACTCCCACCCTCCCTAAAAAAGTGACTTCCTTATTAACTTGGTTTGTTTTGTAGCCAACACTTGACTGGACTTGCCTTTGGGGGTTTGTACCGCGCAGCCCTGCTACAGTCGTTAGTCAGGGTTATATCTGATAAGGAGGCATCTGTAGGATTTTGATCCCCAAGGGATTTGGGATAAGTCACAAATACTTTTGCTTTAGAACTAGGCAAATTCAAAGCAACTTTGAATAACTGACTCCTCTCTTCAGGCGATGGAAGCAGACTCAACATACCTTGTCATAGTTTTAAGGTTTTCAAAGTGATGGAATATGAAAATCAATTTTTTTTTAAAATTTTGTTTTTTGCTTTTTTTGTTCCCTAGATGCCTCCTGACCTAGTATACTGGGTTAAAAGGGAATTAAAAACATTTTTTAAAAAAAAGTTCACTGGTTGATTCATCTCCCTCCTTTTGCCTGGAGATCAGGCCAAACATCAAGCATGTTGGGAGAGGCACAGTTTAAAGCAACACTACCAACCTCAAGCATCTGCCAGCAATTTACAATGCAAAACGACAGACAGCAACTCTTAGTGCGGCACAGAGAACAGAGGGCAAGCAGCTTTCTGCAGCATGGAAGTTAACAGCTCTCATGGGCTGCCCATTCCTGCAAAAATATATGTATCAAGGTAGGCAGAGGGAGCCTCACACAACAGGAGGGGCCGTGGATAACTAGGCTCCACAACCGCCAAGCCCGCCGAGGCTGCACTGGCTGGTCCGGTGAGGTACAAATCCATGCTTTACACACTCTGCTCTAAGACTACACTCTGTACACTTGCTTCTCATACTCCAAGATTAATCTTTGTTCCCCTTTGCAGAACTTGGGAAGTTCCTCAAACATTTAGGACGGGAGAGCCAAACCACAGAGCTTCTCAAAGCCCTCAGGGAGCACAGCCTTGCAAAGCTCCCTTGCTGTCTGCTAAGACGGCTGCCTGTGCATTACAAGAGCGGTGTGGCCGGGCTTCTGGGCCCTTTTCCAACACAGGGCCTGCAGAGGTCTGCTTCCTACAGTTAGAGGCCAAAGTACTTTTTAGAATTTAGTGTTGCAGAAAACTGAGCCCCTCTCATCTTTAGCTGCTCCCATAATCACTCTAATCCCTTAATCCCAGCAACCTTCATCCAAAAAAAATAATATATATATGTATGTATATATATATATATTTATATATATATATATGAACCCAGAAAAAAACTTATTTACAAAGTTTATACAAGTATACACATCCAATTTTCTACGGGTCGCGCTTTGCCACAGAGGAAAGAGGGTCAAGGCTCCCTCCGACAAGTCTTTACAGCGAGTGCCTTCCTGCTCGCTCCTGGGCGCGTGTGAGGCAGCGTAGTGTGCTGCTGTAGAGCACAGAGGCTTGTCATCTGGCTCTTGCAGTGAGAGGCTGCTCTTTCCTTTGGGAGCGGCGATGGTGCGTCTACTCAGCCCGGAAGAAAATTTTACTTGGTATTGTTTTTTTTTTTTTTAAATACATGTATTTACAGTGTGGATGGACTGCAGTTGTGAATCAACTCCTCCATATAAAGAAAAGGAAAATGGCGCTACCATCACTAGTCCACCTTCCAGCCCTGGGCGTGAGTACTGGTAGAACAGGAAGTGAGACTTCAACTTGAAACCAAAATGAAGAGGCAAAGAAATAAAAAAGAAAATAGAACATGACTCTGTTGATTCCTTGGGCTGTGTGTAAAGATGATATTCTTAATGGTCTTGTAGCATAAGGCACTTCGCACAAATAAGTAGTAAGCTCTTCAGGCTTAAAAACGGATGAATAATCAGGGAGAAGTTGAAATGCAGTAGAGTCAGCTATTGGAGAATTTTAGACAGGTGCATGTGTTCACCAAAATTCTTCTCTTTTTTAGGGTTTCTCCCCTTCTTTTCTTTTCCTCCTTCCTTGTCCCCTTTCCCCAGAAAACATCTTTAAAAACCAGCAGTTAGTGCAACACATGTTTAGTCAGCACACAGTGCAAACAAGTGGAACAAAAAAGGTCTATGTCTTCTTTTCAGTTTTTCTTCACCAGTTAAAAAAAAGAAAAATGTCTGAGCTCTTATATAAGTCTTCATAGTTCCAAAATAAAGATGAAAAAACCCACAAAGAGAAGAGCACCCCCCCAAAATGATGTGTCACAGATCCAAAGAGCCTTCTGTAGTTTGTCAAAGCCTACGGGAAAAGTTTAGAATTAGTATCCATGAAAGCAATATTAAAAAAAAGGAGACGTGTTTTCACAAGCCTTAAAGTAAACCCTCTCTAGCCCTTTCTCCAAAGGTGACCTACTAGTCACACGGAGATTCCACTTCGCTGTGGCACGCAAGTCCAGTCGGTTTCAGTGGAGCTAAGGCTACAGGCTGGCTGAGAGAAGTCAACTGAACTACAACAGTTTCCCACACACCCCAGGACAGAATGAGACCTTCCAAGTCCTGACTGCAGGCAGCCTTCATTCACAACTAAGAGGCCATGTGTGTGGCCTTCATCTCTAATGCCAGCACCGGGAAAGTGGAAGCATGAACACTGGGTTTTCAAGACTATTCTACAGTAGATGAAGAGTCTGGAGGCATCTCTGGCTGCCTGAGCCTCTCTCAAAAACAAATACATAAAAATAAAGTGGAAGAGGTATCATGGAGAAGCCTTCTGTGTTTTCAATAGGGCTATGTGGCCCTATTGACTTTAGTTCCCACAGAGGGCTGCGACTGCAGGCGCTTGCTCACACTGGGCAGGGTTTGGAAATCCTTGAAGGTTCTGTCAGGTTACTAGGTACATACATGCTTGTTATGGTTTCTCGTCTTCTGCAGGCTCACTGTGGTATTCTGCCACATACAGGCTCTTGTCAATGTTGCTTGGGATGGGTTTGATCTCTGTCCCCAGCTGTTCCTCAATACTCTTCAGGTTGAAGCGATCATCATATGTGATCAAGTTGATGGCTAAGCCAAGATGACCAAAGCGACCTAAAGAAAAATGTGTTTAATGAGTTTAAAATTGGCAAAAAAATTAAGTGGTAAATAAAATGATTTAAATATAAAAATATGTAACTATCTCACATGTTGTGAGAGCATCATGTATGTACAAGTCTGTAATATGCCAAAACACAGAGCAGCAATATATTCATTTGGTGGCATTCTGAATGGCACAAACAAGATTGAACAGATCAGAAACAAAACAACTTAAGGTCCTCCCCTTGGCACATCAACTGCACTGGAGGCAGCACTTCTGGACAACTACTCCCTAAACAATACAGTGTAACATATACACCAGTTATACGCTAATACAATACAGTGTAACATATACACCAGTTATA
>NC_034599.1:39739727-39740870 GCF_900095145.1 Mus pahari | reverse complement strand
ACAATACAGTGTAACATATACACCAGTTATACGCTAATACAATACAGTGTAACATATACACCAGTTATATGCTAATACCACATGATTTTAAGAGACTACCCAGACTTTGATGTTGGCAAGGGTCCTGGAACCCATTGCTCATGAACCCTGAGGGACAGCTATACTTAATTTTCTGGTTTTTAAATGACAAACTGGATACTCATTTGTATGACTGTCAAAATACATACACTGAACAATACCCTCGTGCACCACACCATTCAATCAATCCAATTTTCTTCTATTTCACTTTAAGTGGGGCTGGAGAGATGGCTCAGTTGGTAAGAGTACCTGACTGCTCTTCCAAAGGTCCTGAGTTCAAATCCTAGCAACCACATGGTGGCTCACAACCACCCGTAACAAGATCTGATGCCCTCTTCTGGAGTGTCTGAAGACAGCTACAGTGTACTTACATATAATAAATAAATGAAGACAGCTACAGTGTACTTACATATATAAATAAATAAAATATTAAAAATAAAAATAAAAAAATTATAATTTGTGTGTGTGTGTTGACAGCTGTTTCTCTCTTGTTATATAAGTACCAGGACTGGATTCAGGTGCTCTATCAGCCTTAACCTAATAAATGACACAAGGCCTTGGGAGACTGAGGCAAGTACATTTTAAGTTCCAGTATAGCCTGGGCTTTCTATGTATGTAGCCAGACTGTCTCCAGATATAAATGATTAATTAAAGAAATTACTTAGTTTTAAATATCAAACAACTAAATTGCTGTGACTTCACTGCTCTCACAGCTATTACACTTTACTTCACAAAGAAAAAATGAGTGATTGTATTTTTCATCAAGCAATGTCTGAGAGTCTATCCCTATTCTTACTTACCTGATCTTCCAATACGATGAAGATAGGTCTCTGCCAGCTTTGGGAAGTCAAAGTTTATTACCACATTCACAGCTTGTATATCAATACCTCGGGTAAACAGATCTGAAAAAAAAAAAAAAAAAACAAACCACAAAACAAATAATGATTTTCATTATTGAAAGGTAATTCACTAATTATGCTTTTAGAAGTCCTCCATCGGGGGTTGGTGAGATGGCTCAGTGGGTAAGAGCGCCTGACTGCTCTTCTAAAGGTGCAGAGTTCAAAT
>NC_034599.1:39724198-39739716 GCF_900095145.1 Mus pahari | reverse complement strand
AAAAAAAAAAAAAAAGAAGTCCTCCATCACTTATGGTAAACAATTTACAGCTCATCTGAAGTAAACTAATAGGCAAAGTCCCTCACACTCACCCCAGGGTCATACTCAGGGTTCCTTCCTGTCTCACAACAACCTTCCAAAGTCACTCATGACACTGACTTCTCTGTTTTTGAGGTGGGGGGTCACTGGTGGTCCAAGCTAGTCTTGAACTCATGATCCTCTGTCAAAACCCCACAGATTAGGATTATGAGCACACACTGCCATTCTATGTAGACCTTTATGGACTATTTTTACCCTAAGTCTTCAAACTTGAAAACTTTTTCTCCACCAAACTTACCCAGTCCATAAAGCCAATTAATACACCATCCCTTCTGAAACTACTTGACAGCTATTACTTGTGTATTCTAATAACCACCGGGATAATAATTACATTACTCCCTTGTCAACCAAGCTCAACCATCTTTACTACAGGTCACTATAGTTGTCACTGGCCTCTAGCTAGCAGAGAGCAGGGAGGTCGTGACCCTGAAGTGACCTTCCTGCCCCTACCCCTAGTGCTTATTGACCGCACAACACCCGGACCAACTAGTTTTGTTATTGTTTTATATAATTTTATTTTTAATGCTCATTCATTTGTACTCCATCTTAAGGTTGATTCTGAGATGGCAAAATCGAGTACTTTTAATGAAGATTACATGGTATGCAAGTTTTAATACCAACTTTCTAATTAATTGACATTCTTTGAAGGAGAAGTGGCATTTTCTTATTACTTTGCTTTTTTGAGAAAAGGACTCAACCTGTAGCACGGGGCAGCCTCAAGCTGTGTCAGTCACCCTGACAGGGAGGGTTTCATGTACCAGAGATATTTATCCACTCCGCATATGCATTAAGAATCTCGACTGAGTGCAGTGCATACCACCCTAACCCTAGGCAGTCCTATGATTCCAAGATCAAGTAAAACTTGGCATGTTGGTCCACCCACAATGCTTTGTCTCAGGAGAGGAAGCAGGCCATCCTAAGCTGAACTTTAGGCTATCCTGGCTTACATGAGACCCTGACTCAATAAATAAATAAACAAACCAATTAACCAGTGTAGTAATACTGTAACTACTATCAATGTCTGTCTTGTTCTTTTAATGTTAGGATTGAATTCACAGCTCTTAAGTCCCAACTTTTTATTTAAAGTTGAAAAATGGAGTGCCTGATAGCAAGAGTCTCTTAGGAATATTCAATTTGACTAACAACTTTACTTTCACTAGTAAGCTATTTTATAGGTTTCCCAAATGAACAAAAATTAAAAAAAAAAAGATACATCTACACACAACTAAATATTTAAACACAACTTTAAAAAGCTAACCACTCATAAACCCACAAAGCCTCCATAAACCCACAAAGACCACAACAGCTGGCATGACAACATGGGTAAAGCAGAATAGAATGTCACAGCCCCATCTCTACAGGAACAACTCCAGCAGTCAACAGCTGCTGAGAGGAAAAGCACTGTTCTTAAGAGCTGAGGCCCCAGTCCTAATTGGCTGATCCTAATGCACACTTTCATAAGATGATGCGTGGAGCCGGGCGTGGTGGTGCACGCCTTTAATCCCTGCACTCGGAGGCAGAGGCAGGCGGATTTCTGAGTCCAAGGCTAGCCTGGTCTACAGAGTGAGTTCCAGGACAGCCAGGGCTACACAGAGAAACCCTGTCTCGGAAAAAAAAAAAAAAAAAAGACGTGTCTACATGTGTGCACATCCATGTAGAAACCCAGCACTAAGTCCAGAGGATGAGGTCATGGGTAAGAGGGGAGGTTGTGTCCAAGGAGGAATGGTAAGGATACAAATACAACACACTTATGAATGAAATCCTCAAATTCAGACTGGAGAAGGAAAAAGCACTCTGTATGTGCATCTATGTAGAAGGATTATAATGGACAAATGTCTTTTTGTAACAGCTATCTAATTTTCAATGAGTAAACAGTGCGTGCGTGCGTGTGTAGTACTTGGTGCCTAATGTCACAACTTTAGAATTCTGGCTGGACCCAGCATGCCAAGAAGTATGGTGGAAAAACTGCTGTGAATTAGGGAACAGCCTAGGCAGCATCCTGAGACTGTTTCAGAAACAACAACGTAATAACACAGAAACGAAAAAGCTCTAGTCATTTAGTGTATTTTCTACTTACAAGAATGTTAAGTAGTTAAGAAGGCTAGAAGCATACAAGTTATTTTTATAGTTACTACCTGATTACTAGGAATAACCAAATTTAATATCTGGTAGAAGTAACAATTGTTTTGTTTATGTGCATTTTCACAAAAATCCTGACTCAAATATTTTAAAATAGGTGGCTAAAGAGATGGCTCAATGGATATGAGCACTTGCAGGCACCTGTTATGCAAGCGTGGTAGACACTCACAGAATAGACATAGCTGCAAATTAAAATAAATCTCTCTCTCTCTCGATTATATATATATATATATATATATATATATATGTGTGTGTGTGTGTGTGTGTGTGTGTTTTATGTATATAATTGTGTCAGGTATGGTGCTGCACATCTCTAATCTCAGCACTTAAGCGGCCAAGGCCAGCTAGCAAAAGAAGTGAGTTTAAGACCAATCTGGTCTACATATCCAATTTCCAGGCCAGTAAGAGCTATATAGTAGTATCCTGTCTCAAAAACAAAAAAAAAAAACCAACCAACCAAAACCTCTTAAATACAATTTTATCTGAATGTATAGGTACATGCATATGTGAAAATTCACATGATAATAAAGATGAGCAATTTACCAATGTATACATTATAGTTCAAACTCCAAGTCCTTCTAACTTCCTCAAATGATTCTTCTTCTCATACTAACAGTAAGATTAAATTCCAAGTATATAGGCGGGAGGCACCATTCTATCAGTCTCTGAGCTATATTTGTGCCTCCCCCTCCCTATCCAGGTTTATTTTTCTGTAGTAATAGAACAACCAAAAATTAGAAAATCTTGGCTTAGGGTATAGACCAATTTGATACTGGGAAAAAAATAGACACAACTTCTAAAATGTAATTTCGAGTAAAGTTTATTTTGTGTCTGCTCACCTTGTATGTTAGAACTACTCAGAAAGCATATAAATGCAAAACCTAACTTAGAGCCATGTGTGCAGCATAAGCACTGGGAGGAACCCAATGTCAGGTACTAAGTAACACCTGCTCTCAACCTAGAAACTAAACAGCAGGCGTCCTTGTCTTCAGAAGCTTTCAAAGTGGCAGCAGGGTGTAAGGAGCTGTTACAGGTTTCACTACGTGACAGAAAAAAACCAGCCAATTAAGAAAACAGGTCCAAGAAATACAAAAACACTTACCAGTGCAAACAAGATTGCGGCATAAGCCATTTCGGAAATCATGAAAGACACGATTTCGATGTTCCTGGAGGGTGGGGGGGGGATATATAAAAACTGAGTAAAATTTTATACAACTATCTATGCTTCTGTAGCAGTCAAGAGCTGTATCACTCACAACGTCTATATGATACACTTCATTCCATCATACAAGCATTTTATCACAAAAAAGACAGGCCTAAGACATGCTGAGATCACAGTCATGTAACATGTATGAGAGTGTCATATTTCTTATATTTTATTATCCGAATGAACTTTTTACCGTATCTAATGTATAAACTGTATCATAGCAAGCATGCACATACAATCTGGTACTGTCTGTGACTTTAGGTATCCGATATGGGATCTTAGAACTCTGCTTTGTAAGGAGGAGTTACTGCATATTAAAATCTAAGCCGGGCGTGGTGGTGCACACCTTTAATCCCAGCACTCAGGAGGCAGAGGCCAGCCTGGTCTACAAAGTGGGTTCCAGGAAGAGAGAAACCTACAGAGAAACCCTGTCTCGAAAAACCAAAAAAAAAAAAAAAAAAAAAAATTGCACTGGTATTCTCCAATAATGAAGTCACGTGCCTCAGGGATTTGACTAAGTAACAAACCTTTCAACTGTATTTGCTTTTACCTAGTCTAATGGGTACAAGGAACTATGTAATAAAGTTATTGCATTAAACAGAACAAATCTAGAAATTCCCCAAGAAAGAATGTCTCCTGTGTCCTTCCCTCCCCACAGGATTTCATGTCACTCAGGCTGATTTCAAACTTAGTATGGAAGAGAGAATGACTCTGAACTCTTCACTTATTCTAAATGCTAGGACTACATGCACAGACCAAGAGATCTGACATTTTCTTCTTCTTCTTCTTCTTCTTCTTCTTCTTCTTCTTCTTCTTCTTCTTATTATTATTATTATTATTATTATTATATTTAAGTACACTGTAGCTGTCTTCAGATATTATTATTATTATTATTATTATTATTATTATTATTATATTTAAGTACACTGTAGCTGTCTTCAGATGCACCAGAAGAGGGTGTCAGATCTCATTATGGGTGGTTGTGAGCCACCATGTGGTTGCTGGGATTTGAACTCAGGACCTTCGGAAGAGTAGTCAGTGCTCTTAACCACTGGGCCATCTCTCCATCCTGAGATCTGACATTTCTGGACTGCTGTTTAAACCTGTTGGTTTAAGTGAAGGGTTCTTTGTCTACTAAATAGTCCATTCACTTGTTCTTTTTCTGTAACACTTCTCTACCACTAATACACCAGTACCTACCTTAGACAACAGTTTACTCTCACACACAAGGCATTTATACATTATGACAAAAGAAAATGTAAGAAATACTTAGGAAAAGATTTCTTTATTAAACCTATGCAAGTTCTCGAAATTATACTTACCTGCCTCATTTTAGCATGGATATAAAAGCAAGAGTAACCCAGCTGAGAAATCTTCTTGGCCAGTAATTCCACTCTCTGAGAAGAGTTGCAGAAGATGATGGACTGGTTTATCTGAAGCTAAGCACAAAAGAGAAATATGAGAAAGACAAAAACATTTGTTTTGCCAATCATGAAAATATTTAGTTGGGCTGGAGAGATGGCTCAGCGGTTAAGAGCACCGACTGCTCTTCCAAAGGTCCTGAGTTCAAATCCCAGCAACCACATGATGGCTCACAACCATCTGTAATAAAATCAAAATGCCCTCTTCCAGGGTGTCTGAAGACAGCTGTAGTGTACTTACATATAATAAATAAATATATATAAAACAAATAAACCACGTTTTTTTTTTAAAAAAAAAAAAAAGAAAGAAAATATTTAGTCAAACTTTCAGGTGAAATTTGGTTAACTACAGAAGAGTGTCTCATAAGGGCCGCCTAAGTTGCAGAGACAACTCAGTAATGTCCTACAATACTGCTGCTAACATTGATTCAGCAAATAAGAACCACTGCTTTGAGGCTAGAGATGGCTCTGCAGTTAATAGCACACACTGTTATTCAAGAAGACTCAAGTTCAGTTCAGTTCACACGGTGTGGGACTCAACTGCCTGTAACTCCTTCGGGTGCTGTAACACCCTTTTCTGGACGCTTCCAGAAGCTGCACTCATATGCATACAACCCCACACAGACACAGACTCATTAAAATAAAGAAAACAAACACACAAGTAAAAACAATCACTGTTTCTGGGAAAATGACAAGTACTTGTGAGCCTCTGGTGACATTTTATAAATCGGTAAACATGTCAATTTATGTGTTTTTTTAAACATGTCGTATTTAATATGTCTATAGTCCTAACCAATATAACCCATGCCTGAAAAAAGTTTATCTGATACATATTTTACCTGTATAGTACACATCAGTCTTCTTGTGCTTAAGAATACAGGTAAGTACTTCAGCAACAGTGCAAGGGTCATTTTGGAATGGATAGTGAACAGCACCAAAATTTGAAAAACAATGGTTCAAAGACTGCAAGAGGAATGCTTATTTGTAGCATTCATAGGTAAAACAAGAAGATAGAATGTCTGTCCTCTTTTTGGACCTTAGCTGAGATCATTTTTTTTTTTTTTTTTTTGGGGGGGGTCCACAATGTACATGTCTAAGAATGACCAAACCTTCAGTACTAATTTGGGGGTCACAAATAAATTTTAGCAATTAGTATTCACAAAGCAGGATGAAATGTAATTACAGTAAATTATTTAACAATATAAAGCACCTGTGTCAATTAGTTTCAACTGTAAGCCAATCAAAGCTACTTTTTACAAAACAGAAGGACTTTTTACAGTGAAAATAAAGTCGAAAATAAAATTTAAAAAAGAGAAGAGGGGCTGGTGAGATGGCTCAGCGGGTAAGAGCACCCGACTGCTCTTCCAAAGGTCCTGAGTTCAAATCCCAGCAACCACATGGTGGCCCACAACCACCCGTAACAGGACCTGACACCCCCTTCTGGAGTGTCTGAAGATAGCTACAGTGTACTTAATAAATCTTTAAAAAAAAAAAAAAAAGAGAAGAGGAAAATGATCTAATTGTCCAACTTGCTAGGAAGTAGTGAAGGACAGGACTCAGCACAAAAAGCCCACTACTTACCCTGGAGAAAAGTGTATTGAGGCAGTGCACTTTTTGGCGCTCCGTTACATATGCGTAGTACTGAGTCACTCCTTTCAGGGTTAGTTCCTCCATCAGGTTTATCTCGTAGGGTTTTTGCAGATGGGAATTCTGGAGTGGGAGGGAGCAGAGGCTTAAGTAAAGACTGGGCTTCTCTTTTAAACTGAAAGACTTTCAGGAACTCTAAGGCAAGAGCTCCCATTTCTTGCCCCAAGTTTATATCTTTTTTTTGTTTTGCTTTTTGTCTCTTGTTCTAAGGGCTGAATCTCTTTTCAAAACCTAGTATTCATAAAATACATAAGTTATCCTAAAATGGTAGACCTCAGATTCAAATGTACCTCACAGAGATGGACTATAACCAACTTACAATGGGATATGTCACCTTGGCACAAAGTTAAAATAATCACAACTCCTCTCATTTTGAAACAAGGTCTCACGGCCAGCCAGTACTACACATAGAAACTGTCTCCAAAAACCAAAACCAAGAAAAAAAAGAGAAAAACAGACCAACTGACAGATGGATGGACAGATGGCGTGGACTCATGTAAACCAGGCTAGCCTCAGAACAAATAGAGGTCAGTTAATTTAAAAAAAAAAAAAAAAGTGCACATACATATTTTTAGTCCCAGTACTTGGGAGACAGAATCAGGAGACCTCTGTGAATCTGAAGCTAGCATACTGGCCAGGGCTACATAGTGAGACCCTGTCTCAAAAAACTAAACCCATGTACAAATCTTATTGACCATATTAAAAAAAAAAAACAAAAAAAAAACAAAAAAAAAAACAAATCCAAAACCCTGAAATAACATAAAGCATATATATTCTGATAATAAAATGTAATTACAGGTAAAAGCACACTCATAATACTATGAAGCACTGATTCCAGGTACAGATTTAATACTCACCATAAACTTTTGTACACTAAGAGGGAAAGTAGCGGAATATAGTAAAATCTGCCTATTTTTAGGTAGTGTGAGAATAATATCCTCCATTATCTGCACAAAATCCTGTGACAACAATTTATCTGCCTGTAATACAAAGAAAAGTTACTTTTAAAAAAGAGTAAGACATTAAAAGTTTTGGAGAGCAATACAAACAATGGTCAACGCACAACCTACACAGGCTGCTCCTGGCTATAACCCTAAGACTCTAATGTATACAATGTCCCAGGTTACCAGGACAAACCCTAGCACTGCAGAAAGGGGAGGAGCCTAGCACAGTAGCATATGTCTGTAAGCTCAGCACCCCAGTGGCTAAACTGGGAGAGGAGTGAGAATCTGAGGTCAGCCTGGGCTACATTATGAATCTGTCTTAAAGCAGAGGCTATAATCCCTAAGGAAATGTAATTCCCATTAAAGAGATAATAGAGTATATTAGTCAAAAATGTGTTTTGAGCTGGATGTGGTTGGCATAAACCTTATTCTCAGAAGGTACAAGAAACAGGATGGTAAATCCAAGGCCATTTGGGCTGACATGTTTTACTCATTAGCTGTACTGGGTACCACTTAGCTATGTTTCAATGTTCCTCAACTAAGGACACAGGCTATCCACACCCCCATAACAACCTATATCTTATCAGACTAAATATCATGTTATATATTCAATTCAATGTGATATAATATTTAGTGTTATTCCTCATTAGTCAAAGGCCAGAAACTAGTAATCTAAAACAAAACAGAATAGGAAAGTAGCTGTATACAAAAACACTAATGCTGACACACAAAATGCATAAAGCGCTGCTGCACCCCAGAGACACAGAGGAGTGGTTTTTTATTTTTAAGACAGAGTCTTGGGCTGGAGAGATGGTTAAGAGCACTGACTGTTCTTCCAGAGGTCCTGAGTTCAATTCCCAGCAACCACATGGTGGCTCCCAGCCCTCCGATGCACTCTCCTGGTGTGTGTCTGAAGACAGCTACAGTGTACTCGTATACATAAAAATAAGTTTAAAAAAAAAAAAGAGAGTCTCACTGTGTAGTCCTGACTGGCCTGAAACTTACTGTGCAGTCCTCAAACTCAAGACAGACATCTGACTCTACCTCCCAGGTAAAACATTTGGCTTCAGTTGAGTAATTTCTTAAAAGGAATTCATATTAGGTTATAACCTAAGGAAGTAACAAATTTCACAGACACAAAAGAACCAAACAATATGTAAAACAAAGCAGATGTAAAACAAAGGATTAAGAACTATCGCTTAACTTACATGCTTTTAAAATGTTAACACTGAATAGACAGACTTAAAATGAACTTGGCTTGGTAATTTTATCACATGTACCCAGGACAGGGTGTAAGATAAGCTCAGAAGAGGACTGAAGAGTCCTTTTAATCAGGGACATTACCTCATCCAATACTATCATCTGGACATGATCAACCTTTGCTACGCCTTTCTTGATAAGATCCAGGATTCTGCCAGGGGTAGCAATCACCACATGCACTACAAAGATTTACAGGAGAAAAAAAAAAAAAGATTCAGAAAAATATATACATTGTTGTTAATTTTACCTAGGAGGGAAAAAAAAAAACCAACCTTGTAATTTTATAGTATGTATTTAGTATCATAAATACTATTTATAGAGATACAAATTAATACCAAAAGGTACAAAGATGTATTTTGGGCTGTCTATTTTCATCTCTTCTCACAGCAGATGGACAATACTTGTTTCAACTCTTCAATAAATGGTTTCCCAAATTACTAATTCCATCTAAAAGCATACAACTTTTATCTATGACAATCTGCAAGAAATAACAGCCAGAATACAGGGTTTCTCACACAAAAGACATGTCTTCAATCTGGGCAATGCTGCTCAGACTGTTTTAAGGGGGGGGGGGAGAGACTGATCACTAAAACAAAAATTGTACAAGCTAAAAAATATAGCTAAGTAACCAAATACTAATATATACTAACATTCTGAGTAAAACCTAACTCTTGTTATTTTGTTACTGTTCTTCACCCAGCATTATACAGTGAACAGTCCTTCATGAAAACTTAATACAAGTCAGTAAATCTTTACTGACTGTGAAACTCCATTCAGGCTCACTGCATCTAACCAATCTCCTGAAATATTTAAATTTACCTTCTTTTTCAGAGTAAACAGTTTTGCATATATACAATTTTATATTTATCAAAGTACTTGAAAATCTAAGTTTATAACCTGAAATATACTGTCATATATATATTGTACACTCATGCTATAAAACAGCCTAGCCGGGCAGCCGCACGCCTTTAGTCCCAGCACTCAGGAGGCAGAGGCAGGCAGATTTCTGAGTTCAGGGCCAGCCTAGTCTACAAAGTGAGTTCCAGGACAGCCAGGGCTACACAGAGAAACCCTGTCTCGAAAAACAAAATAAATAAATGAATGAATAAATAAAGAAAGAAAGAAAGCAGCCTACTTCCCACAAATGTCCATTACCCATAACTAATACTTTTTATAGCCTTGAAATTTAGAACAGTTAATATAAATATGGTACTTTGAACTACATTAAACAATACTAAAAAATAATTAATCCCAGCATTCCACAGGCAGAGGCAGGCAGATCTCCGTGAGTTGAAGTTTGAGCACAGCCTGGTCTACATAGAGAGACCCTGTCAAGGAAACAAAAACCAAAACTACTAATAAGGCTGAATAACCTTTTAGCTATGTTTTTTTTTCCTCTTAAAGGAAACAAATGGTTGATTTTACTCTTTGTTTTCTACCACAGTGTTTCTGTTCACTGATTCCTTGTTTTGACATATATGCCACAGGCTGTCATAGGTGAGGATAACCTTTAATTTTTTTGTTTTTGTTTTTTTTGGTTTTTTTTTGCTTTTTTTGGTTTTTTCGAGACAGGGTTTCTCTGTATAGCCCTGGCTGTCCTGGAACTCACTCTATAGACCAGGCTGGCCTCGAACTCAGAAATTTGCCTGNCTCTGCCTCCTGAGTGTTAGGATTAAAGGCGTGCACAACCACGCCCGGCTACCTTTAACTTTTGATCCTCTCTAGCTTTCACTTCCCCAGTTCTGGAATTACAGGTGTATGTCACTAACTCCAATTTGTTTGGTGGGGAAATAACCAAGGCATTGTATGTGCTATGTAAGCAATTTACCTACTAATCCACCCTCAGTCCCTTAATTATTAAAGACCTATTTTAGTGCCAGACAGTGGTAGCATATACTTTTTATCCCAGTTATTGGGAGGCAGAGGCAGGTAGATCTCTGAATTTGAAGCCTGCCTAGTTTACAAATCAAATTTGAGGACAGCAGGGCTACACAGAGAAACCCTGTCTCAACAAAACAAAACAAAACAACCAATAAAGTTTTAGTTATTTCCTAAAAGGAAACCCTTGGAGACCGGAGAGGTGGCTTAGTGGTTAAAAGCTCATATTGCTCCTGTAGAGAATTCAAGTTCAACTGGCAGTACCTACTAATTCTAGAACCAGGGGATTCACTGTCCCCCATAGGCACTTGAACACACATGTGCATAGCCACACCCCACCTCCACATAATTACAAATAGGTCTGAAAAATAAATGAGACATTTGTAGCTATAATCAGACAGCCCTGCTGCCTGCCTCATTTCCTACCTGTATCATCAAGCCTCATTATGTCATCCCGTAAATTGGTTCCTCCGGTGGTTGCCATCACTTTGGCCCCTCCCATGTGTTTGCTGACCTGGATGCAAATCTGACTGACCTGTAGAGCAAGTTCTCTAGTGGGAACAATCACCATTGCTAGAAAATAGCAAAAAACAAAGGAGCAGGAGAAGAGAGAACACACCATCTTTTAGAAATTTAAGAAGCTATAAAAATAGTTTCACTGAGGCAATATGTCTAAACACACTGGCATAACATAGACAATATAAGAGAGTCTTAAAAACTACATTTGATCAACATAAGAGTCACTAGTCTAAATACTTAAGTAGCAAATGCATCCTGCTCAGCTTCTAGCTACATCAACGACAGTAAAGATAACTATAAATTGAAAGTTGGACAATTTAAGGAATGCTTTAGAGGTGAAATCTTAGTTATATGAACTGACTCCAGATACAACTATAGAAATTGGCTTCTTTTCTACTGTCTCAGCTCTAACAATGTGATAAACTCAAGCCTTTACAAACAGAAGCACTTACTGTTTCCATACGGAGCTCTGCTTACTACATAGCTCCCACAAGGGGGTTTGGCTGCATAGGCTGTAAGCAATGACTCATTTAACCTCTAACCAGTTTGGTTTTAAGTAAAATTGGTAAGTACTTTGCTTATCACACATGAACTTTTTAAAAACTGTTTATTGATCATAAAAAAAGTATTCTGAAGATGGGAAATTCACTTTAAAAATTGAAAATAATTTTTAGACACTTAAGGCAAATATAGTAAGAGGAGATTAGATTATATGAATTCTGACCAAGACTAAAAGCTACAAAGCACCAGGTACAGACAGTCTTGCCCCCACCCCTCCCACTTTATTCCACTAACCTTGAATATTGTCCTTCTTCAGGTCCAGCCGTTCAAGTAAGGGGATGAGGTAGGCACCGCTTTTGCCTGTTCCATTTTTTGCTCTAGCTAAGATATCCCTACCAGATAAAGCAATGGGAATGCTCTCCTCCTAAAAGACAAGGATGCAAAAATTACTTGTGAATAAAAAAATTACCAGACTCTTCTCTGTTACACCTTAGAATACGCCTTTTGGTACTGGCTTTGAAGTGCACTACGTTTGTATGCTGCATGAATGGCAAAGACCCAAGTGGATTAACAGGACCAGTGAGTTTTAATACCATTTTAAACCAAAAGTTTGCTAAAACTATTAACAGAAAAAAACATTAGGCGTATCCCAGAACAATAGAAAGGGTAGTGAGCCGGGTGTGGCATGGTGATACAAATCTTTAATCAGGTAGATTAATGAATCAAGGCCAGCCTGGTCTTGGCAGCCAGGGCTAAACTAAAAACCCCCATCTCAAATAAACAAAAGTGTGTGTATGTGAGGGGAAAAAAATCTCAAAAGGTTGTAAATAGTCCTCAAACAAGACATTTTTGTTAGAAATAAAAGTAGCCTCATAGTAGATCCTTCCTGCAATCCTAGTAGGCAAGTGCAGTTCAACACCAGCTTGACAAATAAGAGCCTGCCTAAAAACAGGGGGAAAAAAAAAAAGTTGCACTTACTCCAAGGAAAGCTTATATAGCACATGCTATTTTCTTTCTTAAATTTATTATTACTATTATTCAATTTACATCCCACTTACTGCTCCTCCCCTCTCTTCTGAGTGGGGGGGTCCCCCTGGCATATCAAATCTCTGTGAGGCGAGGTGCATCCTTACCCACTGAGGCCTACCCACTGAGGCCAGACAAGGCAGCCCAGCTACAAGAACATATCCCACGGACAGGCCACAGCTTTTGGGGCAGCCCCAGCTCCAGTTGTTCAGAACGGACATGAAGACTGAGCTGCAGATCTACTACCTATGTTCGGGGAGGCATAGGTCCAACTGTGCATGCTCTTTGTTTGGTTGGTGGTTTAGACTCTAAGAGTCCCAAGGGTCCAGGTCAGTTGCCAGCACATGTTGTTTTCAAACTAACAAAGTCAATCATGCCACATGAAAAATGTGCACACTGGGATGGAGGTGTAAGTCACTGACTGAGTGAATGCTGAGACAGTTGGTTCAATGGCCAATACAGAAACAAAACAAAACCTAAAATCCCAAAGGGGGAGAAAAAAAGATGAGCTTTCACTTACACAAAATAGAAACAGAACTAAGCTGAAACCATTTATCTCTGGGACCTAGTTGGTACTTATTTTTTTATTAAATCAACTTCCAAAGTATTTATCAACACACAACTTCTCTGTCCTGAATCGTGTTCCACTGAAGACAGGATCTGTCACATCACTGAAGGTGACATTTCATTTTCATTTTTAAGCTTACTTTATCATGTGTGTTTTCAATAACCACAACAAAACTAATACTTATTATCTGGGACACAATAATTACCAAGTTAATGAAAATTAAGTACACATATAGAAATTAAAAGGGAAATAGGCAAAAGACAGAACATACATTGTTCAGTTTCAAAATCCTACAAATAACCCTGTTCACAAACCTGTCAATGACCTCTTAGCTTTTATAAAACAAAGGGCTTGGAAAGTGTTCATGTAAAAATAAGCTTTTTCTGAGTTCGAGGCCAGCCTGGTCTACAAAGTGAGTTCCGGGACAGTCAGGGCTATATATATAGAGAAACCCTGTCTCGAAAAAACAACAACAAAACAAACAAACAAGAACAAAAAGAAAACAGAAAAAGAAAAAAAAAAAAAAGCTTTTTTAAAAGATTTTTATGGGGCTGGAGAGATGGCTCAGCAGTTAAGAGTAGTCAGTCACTTCCAGAGGTCCTGAGTTCAATTTCCAGCAACCACATGGTGGCTTACAAACATCTGTAATGAGATCTGACGCCCTCTTGTGGTGTGTCTGAAGACAGCTACAATCGTGTATGTAAAATAAATTAAAAAAAAAAAAAAAAAAAGATACTTATATGTATGTATTTGTGTGTATGTCTGTCTCGCTCGCTGTCTCAGTTTCTTTCTTGCTCTCTCAGTCCAGGAGGACCCAGAAGAGGGTGTCAAGAGCCCCTGGAAGTGAGTTAAGTGCCACTGAGTTGTGGGTGCTGGGAACCCAACTCAGGCCCATTTGCAAGCAGATGTGCTGTTAATCATAAACCATCTCTCTTCAGCCCCATAAAAAACAAGGTTTTTAGAATTCTGAAAAGAAATTAAACCTTTATAATTTTATACTTTAAAGCAAACATCAAGTACTAAAATCAATGTCCTGCCACTCTCAAATTTGACATTACAGTCCAACTAACTATGCAAACCGCTTCCTTATCCTAAAACTTCATAGAATGGCTCAACATCAATGCACTTCAGAGACAAATAGCTTTGGCCATGAAACTCCAGGAAAGACAAGCTTAACAGTAGTGGGGGAGCAGTGGCTACTAGCTTTCACCAGCACTAACCATATCCAGGCACAGAGTCAACCCTTCAAGTTGGGGAGAAACTTACCCCTCCTGCCCCCCAACACACACACAAGCTTCTTTCTCCCTTATTCATCTCAAAACCTAAAAGCAGGAGAAGCACTCAGTGCTTTCTGGTTTGTTCTGTCATGGCTCTGTCAGTCCGAGCCCAGGCTGGTCGCAGACTCTTAGGAACCCTCAATTTGCCCTGAGTACTAACTACCTTTACCAGCATGAGCTGCCAATTATTTATTTTATGTGAGTACACTGTTACTATCTTCAGACACACCAGAAGGCGGCATCAGATCCCATTACAGATGGTTGTGAGCCACCATGTGGTTGGTGGGAATTGAACTCAGCACCTCTGGAAGAGCAGTCATTGCTCTTCCTCGCTGAGCCGCCTCTCCAGCTCCTCAAAGACACTGTTTTAGAAAACTGTATATTGTTTCAGAGTCTTTAGCCTTCCCAATCCCTTGACCCCTAGCCAATTCCTAGAGTAAGTGTATAGTATATGAAGAACTTATTTTAAACTGAAAAGGCTCAGAAAACTGGCAGGTAAAATGGCTAAGAGCACTTGCTGCATAAGCCTGCTGACCCCATCCCTGCATCCCATGAAAAAGGAGAAAGCTGTGCTTAGATCTATACATGGGCAGGCAGGTGCCCCACATTTTAAAAAAAGCTCAAGCAAGTCAAAGAATTTTGAGCCTGCTCACTGTTCCTAGAGCTCCAAATTCAACATATCATCTTTGAATAAAAGGTCAATTGTAACAATTTGCTAATTATACCAAATACATTTTATCTCTATTGAGAATAATCTGTATTTGACTTTGGTAGGAAGGAGGGACAGAGCCAAGGAATGCTTGTATCCAAAGTTGGCCTCTTAACTCACACAGATGACCCTGAAATTCTGATCCTCCTTGTCTCCAGGGATTACTCAGTTTATCTGGTGCTAGATAGCGATCAATCCCAGGGCTTTAAGGATGCTAAGCAGGCATGCTACTGAGCCACACTCGAGCCCCTTCCTTTAAAACACACACACACACACACACACACACACACACACACACTCTCTCTCTCTCCCCCTCTCTCTCT
>NC_034599.1:39717575-39722687 GCF_900095145.1 Mus pahari | reverse complement strand
CCTCTGTTGAGGGACATCTGGGTTCTTTCCAGCTTCTGGCTATTATAAATAAGGCTGCTATGAACATAGTGGAGCATGTGTCCTTATTACCAGTTGGAGCATCTTCTGGGTATGTGCCCAGGAGAGGTATTGCTGGAGGCTCAACAGATTTTTATGTTTTCCAAGTGCAACCCTGTTGAATTTAGTCCCATATCTAAAACATGCTCTCATCTCCATGTGTACCTTGGAGAGCATGCACATGTGTCTTCCCCCCAATTCACTCCTTCCCCCTCTCATACATACGCATGCACACACACACACAAAACTTTAGAAGTCAAAACCAGAAAGATTAAAAAGAAACACAATGACCAGTAAGACAAGCATGGCCTAGCATACATAAAAGTGCTTGCCTGTTGGCTTAACCACACATGAAATTCCTAAAAATCTGTCCTTTGACCTCCATGTGTGTGTCATGGCAGCCATACATCCAGCGAGTAACAAATGAAATTTTAAAAATATGTTAGAGCCAGGCGGTGGTGGTGCACGCCTTTAATCCTAGCACTTGGGAGGCAGAGGCAGGTGGATTTCTGAGTTAGAGGCCAGCCTGGTCTACAGAGTGAGTTCCAGGACAGCCAGGGCTACACAGAGAAACCCTGTCTTGAAAAAAAAAATGTTAGCTATTATTTAGCACAATATACTGTAAAAGTCAGGATTCCTACTCATACTTGTTGATAAAGGCTAAGAAACAATTCACTCTCAAGGGGGTGATAGGGGTGGGGGACAGCATGGTAACACACGGTTTTTTTGTGAGACGGTTTCTCCGTGTAGTCCTGGCTGTCCTGGAACTCACTTTGTAGACCAGGCTGGCCTTGAAGTCAGAAATCCGCTTGCCTCTGCCTCCCAAGTGCTGGGATTAAAGGCGTGCCCGGCGGTGACA
Source organism: Mus pahari (assembly GCF_900095145.1). NCBI lineage: Eukaryota > Metazoa > Chordata > Mammalia > Rodentia > Muridae > Mus > Mus pahari. The sequence goes on along the minus strand of NC_034599.1, from coordinate 39,721,771 downwards.
CACATCTTTAAGATCTCTGTGAGTTCAAGACCAGCTAGCACTATCTGGTGAGACCCTGGGTTGGTGGCACTCTTTAATTTTGGCACTCGGATGGCTGAGGTACAAAGATCATCTTGAGTTTGGGGCCATCCTGAGCCTCAAAATTAAAAGAATAAAACTACCTCATTTTCACTGTGATTTCACTGTGGGTTCAGGGTGGGAGAGCGTGATTAGTTTAGTAATAGTAGATAAATAACTAATGTGAGCAAGCAAGAGGACCTGAGTCTGAATCCCCAGACCCACATAAAAGCTAAGCCAGGCATGAGAGTCTGTATTTGTAATCTCAGAACTCAATGGAGAGATGGGGGTGGAGACAAGTCCTCAAGATCCAGCTAACCTAGAACACACATCAGAGAGATTGGGAAAGCCATAGGAGAGAGATCCCCTGCCTCAAAGCAAAAGGCAAGGACTGACACCTCTCTTCCTCACATAACTCAACATGAAAGAGTTGTCACTCCAGGGGGCTGGAGAGATGGCTCAATGGTTAAGAGCACTGACTCCTCTTCCAGAGGTCCTGAGTTCAATTCCCAGCAACCACATGGTGGCTCAAAACCATCTGTAATGGGATCTGATGCCCTCTTCTGATGTGTATGAAGACAGCTACAGTGTACTTATGTATAATAATAAATCTTTGGGCCAGAGAAAGAGGGACTGAGCAAGTGGAGTTGACCAAAGCAAGCAAGGCTGACCGGAGCAAGCACAGGTCTTAAAATTCCCAACAACCACATGGTGGCTCACAACTATCTGTAATGGGATCCGACACACTCTTTTGATGTGTCTGAAGACAGCTACAGCATACTCATATACACGAAATAAATAAATAAATAAATCTTTAAAAAAAAAAAAAAAAAAAAAAAAAAAAAGAGCTGCCACCTCACAAACTGAATCCAAAGTTAGTGCAATGGTAACTAGAACAAAGATGACCAGGTCTGCCGGCCCGCCCGCCCGCCCTCCCTCCCAAGCACTACATGCTACCTTTAGAATGAAGTCACTCTGAGTACTCAATACAGATGGCACAATCTGTTGTGTCTAGTTCCAAGTTGTCGCTGTAAAACCTCTTTTGGGAAAATAATTTCATATACCTCATTTTCCAGGGGCTAGGGAAATAGCTCGTTTGGTACTGTACTTGCTTCAATAGCACCAGAACTTGAATTTGATTCCCAGCACTGAGGTAAAAAAAAAAAAAAGCCAGGCATGATAGCAGGGGTGTGAAATTCCAACCTTAGGGAAACAAAGACAGACAGACCCCTGAGATTCAGTCTATGCTACGTAGTGACTGCTGACTGATAATAACACCTGAGGTCATCCTCTACCCTGCACATACACACACCACTTAAAGTGCAGCTGAGAACTGAAAGGTCATACCTGTAACCCAGTACTTGGGAAGCTGAGCCAGGAGGATCGCTGCAACTTCAAGGACAACCTGGGCTATACAGTGAGTTCTTGGCTAGCATGAGCTACAAAGTAAGGCCCTATCTGCAAACACAAACACACATGAAACAACAATAGTAAAAAACCAGCAACACTGAAAAACAAAACACACAATTCAAATGTGGACAGCTTAAACATCTAATCAAGAAGGCTTTAATTTTTTTTTTTAATATCCATTAAGTTGCTTAGCGGTTAAGAGCACCTGCAGAAGACCAGGGTTCAGTTCTCAGAATGAATTAAAAAAAAAAAAAATATATATATATACATATATATATATATACATATATATATATATCCTAGATTGGACACTCTCTTCGGATCTCTTCCAGGAACAGTCCTGCACATGGCACAGGTAAAACACACACAATAAAAAAAAAAAAAAATTCTAAAAAATCATGTCCTTTCAAACTATAATCTCAGGGCTGGAGAGACAGCTCAGTGGCTAAGAGTTCCTCTAGAGGTACTAGACTTAATTCCCACCACCCAATGGCACTTTACAACTAGCTGTCTATAATTCCAGTTCCAGGGAATGCAGAGGCCTCTTACTGCCTCAGTCAGCACCAGGCACACACGTGGTGCACTTGTGGACATAAGGGCAAACACATAACAAACAAAAACCCTGTAGTTTTAAATACTGAAAAAGATGATAGTTCATTTTAAGGGAAAACAAGAAAATGGGTAACAAACAACTGGGCAGTGTCCCATACTTTTAATCCCAGCAGAAAGCAGACAAATCTGAATTTGAAGCTAGCTTGGTTTACACACCAAGTTCTAGTATAGCCAGGGTTACATAGAGAAACCTTGTCTTAAAAAGCTAAGAAAAGGGAAGGGGTAAGGAGAGAAGGTAGGTAGATAAAAAGGCAGGTTTGCTGGCCCATGCCTACAATTCTAACACTTGGGGAGGTTAAAGCCAGATGATCTTGAGTTGGGAGTCAGCTTAGCTACATAGCAAAATTCTCCAAAGACTAAGAGCAGAGGGCAGACTATCCTGAAGCTCATTTTGTACCAGGTGAATTGTAAATCTCTTTTTGGATCTAGACTCTTGGAGTGATTCTAAGAATCATTATTTTATGCTTTTCGTAGGTCTGATACTCAGTACTGCATAAATTGGGTGTGAGGTTTAAGGTCATTCTCAGCTACACAGGGAGCTCAAAGTCAGTCAGAGGTAAACAAGGCCCCTTTTGTTTAAACACACACACACACACACACACACACACACACACGGAGGGAGGGGAGGGGGGTTAGGGAAGGAAGGAGGGAGGGAGGGAGGGCAAGCTCAAGAGCACACCAAGTGTGGTAGTCTACTGTTTTAATTCCAGTACTGGGGAGGCAGAAACAGTTGGATCTCTAAAGCCAGCCTGGTTTACAGAGTGAGTTCCAGGACAGACAGAAATACAGTAAGACTGGGTCAAAACAAGAACAAAAAGCTTCACTTACTTTCTCACCTTTGTGGAATCACTAGCTATATTTCCTTAGAACAGCGGTTCTCAACCTTTCTAATGCTATGACCCTTTAATACAGTTCCTCAAGTTGTGGTAACCCCCAATTAAACAATTATTTTTGTTGATACTTCATAACTATATACATGTAGCTGGTGGTGGAACTCAGTGGTGAGCGCTTGGCTATCATGACCGAGGCCCCAAGTTCAACCCTTAGCATCGCAAACCCCAAATATGCCTTTAAAGGCACATACAAGGGCAGGTTCCTCTTTACAAGGGCCAAATATGAAAGGACCGACTAAGCTGAAACTCACTACAACCCAGACCAATGGGATCAAGGAAGACTAAAGATGGTAATTAAGAAATTATCATAATAACCAGTAAAGCTTGACCAACAGAAGGCTATTTGCTTGGTTTTTAAATATTCTCTAGAATGTTTAGATTAGGTTTATTAGAGGGGCAAAAAGTAGTAGACATCATATATTATGGAGGAAAAAAAAATTAGACAAAACTTGGATTTCAACAAGACAATCCAAATTAATGACATCACCAATCATATGCTATATGCATCTTTAACTTCAATACCTAGAGAAATCTGCTTTGCAGTATTTTGCTGAGAAAACATAACTTGAGCCAAATCACAAGGATTCATCAGAAATGTGTTTCAAAAATTAAATGGAAAAGCCTGGAGACGTAGCTCAATTGGTAGAGTATTCTCCTGGCAGGCACAAAACTCTTTGACTTCCATCTCCAGCACTATATAAACCAGACAAGACTTTACAAACCTGTAATCCCAGCATAATTCTACAAAAGGGTTACAAATTTAAGGTCACCTTTAGATACAATGAGTTTGAGGCCAGCTGGGAAACATGAGACCCTGTCTCAAAAAGCAACAGGGCCAGTAAGATGGCTTGGTAGATAAAAGTACAACACCCTGAGCCTGTTCCCCAGAATTTACACAGTAGAAAGAGAACCGACTCCTGTACATGTCTGACCTCTGCACATCCACAAAATGTTAAAATAAAATCCAGGAGCTGAACAGATGGCTCAGCAGTCAAAAACACTGGCTACTCTTCCAGAGAGCTCAGGTTTGATTCTCAGAATCCACATGGCAGTACAAGACCGCTTAAGATTCTAGTTCCAAGCCTGGCGTAGTGGCGCACGCCTTTAGTCCCAGCACTTGAGAGACAGAGGCAGGCGGATTTCTGAGTTCGAGGCCAGCCTGGTCTACAGAGTGAGTTCCAGGACAGCCAGGACTACACAGAGAAACCCTGTCTCGAAAAAAAA
>NC_034599.1:39703909-39717080 GCF_900095145.1 Mus pahari | reverse complement strand
CACACACACACACACACACACACACACACACACACACACACACACACAGTTCAGAAAAATACTGTCATTGCACACACAACTACAAAGACACTTTACCATGTTACACTATGGCTCCCAACCATCTTTAACTCCAGTTTCAGAGTCTCTGAGGGCCTCTTCTTGCTTGGTACCAGACATATATGCAGATAAACACCCCATACATGTGAAATTTATTATTAACTAATTAATTAATTTAGTTTTGTTTTCCAAGACAGGATCTCTGTGGTCCTAACTGTCCTGGAACTTATTCTGTAGACCAGCCTGGCCTTGAACTCACAGAGATCTGCCTGGCACCACCCCGAGTTCTGGGATTAAAGGTATATGCCACCACACCCAGCTGTATTTTTTAAAATGTTTGCTGAAGTGTATAATGCATGATACATAACCTTCTTATAACAAAAAGGATTAACAAGGGGCTGGTGAGATGGCTCAGCAGGTAAGAGCCACTGACTGCTCTTCAGAAGGTCCTGAGTTCAAGTCCCAGCAACCGCATGGTGGCTCACAACCACCTGTAATGAGATCTGGCACCCTCTTCCTGGTGTGTCAGAAGACAGTGTACTTATATATAATAAAAAATAAAAAAAATAAAAAATAAAGGATTAACATACCTGAATAGGAGACGGTTTTTCCCAGCCCATTTCAAAAATTCCCATTAGCAACTCTCGTTTCAAACAGTAATCTTCAAACTCATTTCCTTTTGTGGAGGTCACATCCTAATCAAACAAACAAAATACATTCGAGGTTCTTTTATAGTTAGCACGCTTAAAAAGTATGCCTGAGAGACTGAACTCTTTCTCCACTTCAAGCTAAAAACACATATTACTACTGCTTTAATCCCTATTTAAACTTTCCCTGAAGAATAACTACTCTACCTTCAACAAATAAACACCACTTTAAAAATGGAACTTTAGGCAAAACCACATATGACCATAGTCTACAGTAGAGTATTTCTACATAAATAACATTCAATTAGTTACAAGATGTAAAATCAAACTCTAGTTCTCCCCACTCACTAGCTACCAACATCTTTGGCTATGTTTGGGTTTCTCAAGCACAGTGCTTTGACATTTGTGGTCAGATAATTGTTTTGAGGCTACTCTATAAGGATCTCTAGCTATTATTAAATGTACCCTTGGTCACCAAAAAAAGAAAGAAAAAAGTCACCCTTGGTTGAGAATACTGAAATAAAAGAACTTCTCTGAATGTCTATTCTTACATACTCGTACATAGTAGTTATAATACCTAACCCTGCATATCTCCCTGAGAGGCTGAGAAAATTTGAGAAAATAAGGTTATGATATGCAGCTAGGCTGAAGGCAGAGGCAGAGAGGCAGGTGGATCTCTCTGTGTGTTCGAAGTCAGCCTGGTCTATAGAGGTAGTTTCAGGACAACCAGAGCTACACAGGAAAACCCTGTCTGGAAAAAGAAAACAAAATAACCAAGATGCATGCACACACACACATTACTTAATATGTTACCCCTATTATGCAATCCCACCAAAGACTGGTAGGAAAATTTTGGCAATCCAGTATCTATTAACTATAGTCTCAAATTTTTTTTTTTTTTTTTTTTTTTTGAGACAGGGTTTCTCTGTCTGGCTGTCCTGGAACTCACTTTGCAGACCAGGCTGGCCCTGAACTCAGAAATCCACCTGCCTCTGCCTCTGCCTCCCGAGTGCTGGGATTAAAGGTGTGTGCCACCACGCCAGGCTCAGTTTCAACTATTTCAACCCACAGAGCCTCAGCTAAATAGTGAAACCCTATCTGCTCAAAAATAAAACCTATGTGCTAGCCTGATAGCACATACCTAACTATACTCCCAGCACTAATGAGGCTATGGAAGGAGAACCAAGAGTGTGTAGTAACCCTGGACTATATAGGATATTATCTCAAAATAAAACAAAAGCCGACACATGCAGTGTCATTTCGCACAACTCTTTACTTATAATTGTTCAGTTCTTCCATTTGAAATCTACACCCCAACTTACCGAAGTTTTGATTCTTAGATCCTTTGGAGGGAGTTTTAAAGTCTTTTTCCAGTCATCACCAGGTCTAGAGAGAATATAGTAAACATGAAGTTATCACAATTCATAGCTTCCTCTTTAACACAAAGGCAACATCTCAAGTCTTACCATCCCTCTAGCACGCAGTGTTTAATGCACTCAGGCACTTAACACAGCAAGGGCATCAACTTCAGGGACATGTTCTTGAGAAATCATTAAGGACAATAAAGACTTAACACAAGGGCTGGAAGAGCCAAGTGTTTGTTAAAATGTGCTTTATTTCATGCACGTAGCTTTCATTTTTTTTTTTAAGCAGCAAACATTTAACACCTAAATTCCATGTAAAGACTCCGATTCTGGGACTAGAGAAATGGCTCAGCAGTTAAGAACACTGACTGCTTTTTCAAAGGATCTGAGTTCAATTCTCAGCAACCACATGATGGCTCACAACCATCTGTAATGGGATCCGATGCCCTCTCTGGTGTGTCTGAGGACAGCTACAGTGTATATAATAAATAAATCTTTTTTTTTTTTTTAATATTTATTTATTATATGTAAGTACACTGTTGCTGTCTTCAGACACTCCAGAAGAGGGCATCAGATTTCATTACAGATGGTTGTGAGCCACCATGTGGTTGCTGGGATTTGAACTCAGGACCTTTGGAAGAGCAGTCAGCGCTCTTAACCGCTGAGCCATCTCTCCAGCCCATAAATAAATCTTAAAAAAAAAAAAAAAAAAAGACTCAGATTCTGGATTAAAAAAACAAAAAAACAAAAACAAACTGCTAAATTCAATCCACAGCACTTCAGGGAGACACATAATGTTTCAAATTCTAGTACAGTAACAATTTGGTAAACCTTAGTAATTACATTTTTTTTCCTTTTTTGTAATGCTAAGAAATTGAACTCAGGTCACTGGACAATCTAGGGAGTTTCCAGTGGACTACCTAGTAACCAGAACTTAAAATCAATAGGCGATCCCTTTAAACAGTAAGAACCTTCTAGTTTGGTGCAGTACCCTATAGTCATCCCCAAGCCTGTATCTTACAGTAACTAAATGATTCTTATTAGAACCAAGAGTATCCGTAGTCTTAGCTACCTAGGAGAACAGACAGAAAGACCACCTGAGCCTGGAAGCCCCAGCTAATCTAAACAGAAAGACCTTGACTCCAAACACAAACGCACACAAAGACCTGAAGTTTCTCAATTTGATTCCTCTTCCTTCGTGATGTTGTTCCAATTACTTTCCCAAACCTCTATTCTCTCAAATACAAACTGTGTCTAATAATTTCATCAATAATTATATAAAGGTGGCACAATGGCACGCATGCACCAGATAATTCCAGCACTTGGGAGATAGAAGTTGGGGGTTTAGGAGTTGAAGGTTACCCTTGGCTACACAGCCTCTTGGAAGGCCAGTCCAGTTTACATGAAGTGATGTCTCAAAAAGCAAAAAGGTAAGTTTGAAAAGCAGTTAGTACTATGCTTAACAAAATAAGACCATCTCAGTCATTTCACCTGGAGACTCTTGAAACTTCAACCAGAATGCCCAAAGCTTGATTTATCTAAAGTTAGAGCCTGCATATAAAGTGCAAACATTCCAACACAGGTACCTTTCTTCCTTTTATTTAAGTAAGAGTAGATAGGTAACAACCTAGTACAACAGCTTGCCACTGTCAAACTGAACAATGCATAATAAGATGTAGTGCAAAAACTGATCCACAAATTACACTCAATTATATCTTTTTTAAAAAGACTTATTTTTATGTGCAATGGTGTTTTGTCTGCATGTGTCTATGTGATGGTGTCAGATCCACTGAACTGGAGTTACAGACAATTGAGAGCTGCCATGTGGGTGCTGGGAATTGAACCCAGATCCTCTCAAAGAGCAGCCAGTGCTCCTTACCACTGAGCCATCTTTCCAGCCCCCAATCATTAATATCTTAAAAATGAAAAATCTAAGTGAGCAAATAGGCAATAGATAGATGTATTAAAGAGTTCTAAAACAGCTGACAAAATTCAGACTGCTTCAAAGAGACAACACACTAAGGTACAGAAAAAGACAGCAGAACTGGAAAGAAACCACTAATCCCAGAAGAAAAACTATTATCTCAAATAAAAAATTCTAGCTGAACAACACTTTCATAATGAAATATCTGCCTTTGGGAACGAAAGGAGCCTAAATTTTGCTTGCCTATTTGTCTGTGTTAAAAGAAACTACAGGGGCTGGTGAGATGGCTCAGTGAGTAAGAGCACTGACTGCTCTTCTGAAGGTCCAGAGTTCAAATCCCAACAACTACATGGTGGCTCACAACCATCTGTAACGAGATCTGATGCCCTCTTCTAGAGTGTCTGAAGACAGCTACAGTGTACTTACATATAATAAATAATTAAAATCTTTTAAAAAAAAGTTCATGGATTTTACATTAAAAAAAAAAAAAAAAGAAAAGAAACTACAACTTAGAAAGTATTCTCATTTCTATACTAGTTAAACCAATCCCACTATGCCTCTAATACTAGCAAGTGGGAGGCACAGGCAGACAGGCAGGCAGATTAAGACCCACCTGGTCTTCATGCAAGGTTCCAGGTTAGCCAGGATTAATAGTGTGGTCCTGTCTCAAAACAGTAACAAAAAAGTGGGAACTCAGCTGGGCCTGGTGGCGCAGGCCTTTAATCCCAGCACTCGGGAGGCAGAGGCAGGCGGATTTCTGAGTTCGAGGCCAGCCTGGTCTACCAAGTGAGTTCCAGGACAGCCAGGGCTACACAGAGAAACCCTGTCTCGAAAAACCAAAAAAAAAAAAAGTGGGAACTCTTAGAGATCAATAGTGAATGGCATAGCAATAATCTATGCATTCTAGTACCCAGGGAAGACATGTTTTGCCTAGAAAAGTCCAGGTTACAAAACTCTAATGCAGTTCAAACTCAGAATGACAACACACACCTATAATCCCAGCATTCAACCAGGGCAGTGCTACAAAGACGCTATCTAAAAAACAATTAACAAGAAACAAAAACAAAGCACGTCAATAAACCAAAGTATCACTATAAGGAGGTTTGTAAATGTTAAAATCATTTTATGAACGTTTTTATTTTTAATAGAAGCCCAACTTCCATTGGGGTAAAGTTTTTTATGTTAATTCTTTATAAATCAATCTTTAGAGTGACATATTCTCTCTCTCTCTCTCTTTTTGAGACAGGGTTCCTCTGTATAGCCCTGGCTGTCCTGGAACTCACTCTGTAGACCAGGCTGGACTCAGAAATCCNCCTGCCTCTACTTCCCCAGGGCTGTGATTGAAGACACGTGCCACTAATACCCAAGCACTTAAAGATGATAACCTACAAATTCTGCTTTAAAAAATATTCTGTTGTGAGCTAAGGCTACAAATCTCAAAAACCTTATTTCAAAAACAAGCAAAATGAACAAATAAAACACCCAAATACAAGAAGATGACAGCTCTAGAATTTTAAGTTTAACATATTTAAGACTTCCTCAAATAAAAAAGTATATTCCTAAGAGTTCAAAATTCTAAATTTCTATGATTTTTGTATATATCCTCAGAGAAGAAACATTTTCTTGGCAGAGGGACTGGGCTGACATAATGTCTTACTATGTAAAACATTCTAGGCCTTACACACACTGTAGAACTCAGGCAATCTTCCAATCCTAGTCACCACACCTGGCTGTAAAGTCAATTCCATAAACAAAACAAGGTATGGGTGAAGTGTGAGCGAGTATCCTTGGAGCTCAGAAGGCTTGTTAAGTGGATATAGTGAGTGGTATATATACCTATAATTCTAGTACTCAAAAGTCTGAGACCAGTCTCAGCCACACAGAAGTTCAAAGCCAGCCTGCTTCACACACCTAGTTCCAGGCTAGCAGCCAGGGTTACAAAATGAGCCCCTAAGGCACACTTTGTCCAATCTCTGTGAGTTCAAGGCCAGCCTGGTCTACAGAGGACTACACAGAGAAACCCTGTCTCAAAAAAACTAAAAAATAAAATAAAATGAGCCTCTGTCTTTCTTGGGGTAGAGGGGAATAAAGTTCAGACAGGGTTTCTCTGTGTAGCCTCGGCTGTCCTGGATCCACCTGCCTCTGCCTCCCTGAGACTGGAAATCAGGGCATGCACCACCACAGCCTGGAGAGCCTGTCTTAAAGTTTTGATCTTTACATTTTCTTTTACAGGGAAGGCTGGAGAAATGGTTTATTGGTTAAGAACACTGGCCCAGGTTCAATTCCCAGCACCTGCTAAAAGACTCACCATCATTTATAACATAAGTTCAGTGGCTTCAACAAACTCTTCTGGCCTTTATGAACACCAGACATGCATAAAGAAACACACATACAGGTGAAATGCCCATACACATAAAATCTTTAAATCTTTAAAAGATTTTTAAGTAAAATTTATTTTTCAAAATTTCAAGTGATCTTTAACTGTTGTGAAAACTAGGGTAAGTTGCAGTGGTAACACTAGAAGAAAACAAAGAAACAAACAAACAAACATGTCGGATGTGGTGGCTCACAGGCGTAACCACAGTACTTTGTAGACTTAAACAGGAAGATTGTCACCAGTTCCAGGTCAGCTTGGGCTACCAAGTAAGCCTGCTCAAAAGCAAACAGAATGGGATCATTTTATTCACATAACCAGGTATTACCTTCTATACTGAACTAACACCAGCACACTAATTTATAGACGTCTATGTTCCTCACTTGCTGGGTCAGGTACACACTATTCGATTACAAATACCTACTGGGCCGTAACCAAAATGATCTATCCTCCAACTGCAATCAAAACAGTTAATGTAAGGCATAGTCAACAACAGAAATAACCAAACACTGCGGGTCCCCAAGGTCTTCCACCACTTACTTAATAGTGGCGGCCATGCTCTGGGCTTGCTGCGGAGTGCCATTATTGATTGTGCTGGTGTTCTTCAGCTGGTTCACGTGTGGCTGTGGCTGTGTGCCCCCTCCTCCAGGGCCGGCGCTGGCCTTCACGGGGCCCCTCAGCTGGCCGTTCTGACTGGGCAGGCCCATGATTACAGGGTTCTCTGTTCTAGCCGTGCTCATGCTTTGTTAGCTGACAGCTGTCTCTTTCAAGCTTCTCAAAGTCAGTAGAGAAACTGTAATAACAGTTTATGAAGCTCTCCAAAATGAAGAGATAAATAAGTCCTGCTCAATAATATGAGTCCTTTATTGCAGTTCAGGCAAGCACCTGTAAGTCTCTCAACGGTGAGCAGCAGTAGTTAACTTGCTTTCATGCACCGAATCAACTTTTTATTTTTTTTTAAAGCCCCCTAACAAGCTTGAATTATATCTGAAGTCACTCGCTTCAATCTGAAACAAAGAAAAAAAATTAAATTAGCAGACAACAAAGTCGGGTGGGGGGAAATTGTTCCCTTTTAAAGAACTCCTCTGGAACGTTCATCTTCTAAAGAACCACTCACAGCCACACTCAGGCCAAATTACTACTTGAGATAAGAAAGACACATCGAAGAATTGCCTTAAAAAAACCCAATCTACGAAAAAAATCTAACCTCAAACATTTAAAATTCCAAGATCAAAGGAACTTAGAGAAAGTGAGGCAGAAAGATACTATTGATAAAATTCAAATTCACACTCAAATAACAACCTGTTCTTCAATCTCCTCTCTGATGAATTCTAAGTCCTGCCACCTTTAAAAGTCATTACATTTAATTGTATTAAGACTTGAAATATCACTCAATTTACTTAATGTACATCTAGATTTGACCAAGACAAGATAATTCACTAACTTTTTTTCTATTTCTGACAGAAACCAAAAACTTTAAAATGAGAAGACTTTTCAAATAATAATTTTAAAAAAGCTGAAAACTGTTAATGTTGCCTTTTAATACAACACTTTTCAAAATAAAGTTCAAAGGTGGGGGTTGGGGTCCTATAGTTAATGGGGAAAGAAAAACCAGGGGGTTAGACTTACAGGTTGAATGAAACTCTCCCAAATCACCTAGATTACCAAGTCTAACTAACAGTTATTTTAAGAAAGAGTTGGTCAACCTCCTCTACTTTAAATTGTTCCCCAAATGGAATTCTCAAAATTTGGCAAATAAAATATTACTAAGGACTAGTAAGTGTAAGTCGAACTCCTTCAGTTTTATTTTGTAACCCCCTTACATTTCACTGGCTCCCAAAACACTAGCTTAATTAGTACTGGCTATCTTTGCCACACACCAAGTATCCCAAATCCATAATTTACAAGTCAAAAGATATCTCAAGTTAAATACATCAACTTGCTCACAAATGCTTCTATCACATAAAGTTGTTTATTTGTTCTCTTAATAGATATTTTCTGTATTGACAGCATATGATTAACAGTATCGGGTCCGTCAAACAGGAAGGCTTACTGTTTGTACAGCACTAAGAGGATGAAGGGGGCAACCTCTGAATCCTAACCGCCACCGTCAGTCCTGTCAATCAAGCACAGTAAAACCCCCTAGCGCCTTAAACCCAGAGACTTCGATAACTGCTCCCTCCGGAAACGGATACCTGCACTGCAGCTTTCTGGCTCACTGGGAAAATTTTTCGTCCTACCCCCTTCCCAATTTGGATTTGCAAGTTACATTCCTAAAACAAAACCACGAAGGAACGGAGACTTAGTTGGGAGGAGCCCCTGGCAGAGTTAATGACGGCAGGGCCCAGACCGTGGTTAGCAATTGACAGTTTTCACACCTCAAACAGTCCCGTAAGCTCCAACAAGGGCTTTTGTTTGCAAATACAGCGCGATTTCTATACGCCTCAACAGGAAGTACGAGTGATTGGGGTTCTTCTGACGGTAAAGGGGGGCTACGGCGAAGGGAAAACCCTAAGCCAAGAATCGGAGTCCGGTAACCGTAGGGCAAAAAACCCTCGCCCCCTCCCCCAACTACCCAAGCTTCAAACCCAGCTCCCTCGGATCAAAACGCAAAAGGGCTTCTGCCCTGCAATCCTATCTGCGCCACAAGAGCCGGAACCAGCTCCGCGAGTGGGAAACAATAGGGACTCCCCTCAGAAGGCCCGGAAGAGAACCCCGAAACTGGACCGCCTCTCCTCCTCCTCCCCCCCCCCGTTACGCCGCCGAGTCTCCCCCAAGCCCTCCGTTCCCACCGACCTGCAAGGCCTACTTGCAAGCGAGCAGCCGCGGCTCCTCTCCCAGCCGAGTCCCCGGCCAGCACAGCCCTGCCGTCCCCCAACGGGGCTGCCTCGCCTCGCCTCGCCTCGCCTCGCACTCCCAACCTCACCCGGCAGTCCCGGCCGCCGCTCCGTCCACCGCACCGCTCGCCCAGAGCTCCCCGCCGCCGCTCCTCCTCCAGCCCCCGCACACGCCACATTCCTCGGCTCCACTCCTCTCCGCCGCCCCCGCTCCTCTCAGCGGCCACCCGCCCGTCCTCCCGGGCCAGGCCTGGGCCTCGGGCTTCCGCCCCCCAAGCGCGTCCCCGACGCCCGCCCGGAGGGGGGGGGCTCCCCGCGACCCTCGGGGCCCTGCCGACCCCGACCGCGCCGCCTCACCCCACGCCCCGCGGCTCGGGCCCGAGTCCTACCACCGAGGCCACTCCCGCTCCGCACCCTCGGTCCTTTATTGTTGACTCGAAGCTCCCAAAATGGCGGCGGCTCCTTCCTCCTCGGAAACCTCCGCCCGCCCCCACCCGGCCCCTCGCCGCTCCGCCCGCCGCCCCGCCCCGCCCCCGCCGCGCCGCTCGCCGCCGCCGCCGCCGCCGCCGCCACCGCCACCCCGCACTACCTCGGCCGGCGCCCGCTGTGCCGGCGCCTCCGAGGTCGCCGCCGGGCTGAGCTGCCTCTGCTGCTCGGCCCCCTCCCTCGCCCGCCGCCGCCGTCGCCTCCCTCCCTCCTGCCCAGCCGCTCCGCATGGCGGCGGCCGCGGCTCCTCCTCCACACAAGATGGCGAGAGCTTGGCCGCGGCCGCTGCAGCCGCCGCGGCGTCACGGCTTCCTGGGCGCGGCGGGCGACGGTCGGGAGAGACCGGTCACTGACGGGGCCGAGCTCAGGGAACCACGGGGTTGCTTTCGGGACGGACGGACGGACGGACGGACGGACGGACGGGAGGGCTTGCCTGCAGAGCTGACGAGACCGCTGGGGGAAATGAATGGTGGTGGCCGGGGACACTCGCCCTTGCCTTCGTCCGTCCCTCCCGAGCTGGGCTGGCGGGTCCCGGGCCGGAGGGGACGTCTGCTGACTGCTGACCTCGGACGCGCTCGGAGGGCAGCCTGCGCGGGTCGGGAAGCTGAGCTGTGGTGACCCGAAGGACGCTGCGAGGCCAGGGCGCACCTCCACCCCGGGGACGTGCAGAAAAGTGGGGCCTGCGGGGCCGAGGCAGTCGGCGAGGCAGCGGGAAGGGGCGCCCGGGAAAGAGTGAGCCCCGGGAGCGCGCCCTCGGCTGTGGGCTACCAAACCCGGAGTGCAGGCGAGGTGACCCTTTGCTCCTGCCCGCAGTGGCACTCTTCTAGAAAGAAGGGCGGATCGCCTCTACCAGCGAGGGCTCGCTGTGCAAATGGGAGACCCGTAGGTTCTCCTGCCTGACCCTTACTGCAGATATTTGTGCGTTTGTTTCTATGATGCTCAGATCCTGATGTCTTATCCTTAACCAAGAAAGTCGTCTTGATCCAAGCAAAACAAACCCTTTTGTTAAGTACAAATGGAGCTGGGCCGAAGAGAAAGTTAAAAACTTGCGTCTTACGCTGCTGGAGGGCTGGAAATACTGACAATGGTCAAACCATTTGGGACAGTGCGACTCCTTGCTAAACACCGACGTTGGGGAGTCCTGGACAGTCAGTACTTAGTCTCTGACTTGCAGCTTCCATATTTTTACCGCTGCTTCCAACTTGAGACCAATCAGAGAAAGCCAAATATGCTCTCTAAACCAATGACTCCCTGCTTCCAACCCTCCTCCTGCTTTTTAGCTAGCAACATCCAATCAGAATAAGTCTGAAGCCCCCCTTTTTAAAAATCCGCTGCGCTCTCCTGTTTTTTGTTTTTTACTTGAAAGCCCAAGTCTTTACCAAACTCCAGTAATGCTTGCTATAGCAAGCACAGGGTAGAATAATAGCCAGTTGTCATTTGTGCCACCACACCCAGCACTCTTAATTTTTTATGATGATGAGGATGCTTTTTGCAATTCTGAGTTTAAAGCATTTTATCTCCCACCCAGATTTTAAAATAGCTACTCATGCAAGGGAATAGGCCCATACCTTGTGTTCACTCTGGAGAGAAGCTAAGTGATCTCTTAGGGAAAGGTTTGCCCTGTTTGTTTTTTGAGACAGGGATTCTCTGTATAGCCCAGGCTGTCCTGGAACTCACTCTGTAGACCAGGCTGGCCTCGAACTCAGAAATCCGCCTGCCTCTGCCTCCCGAGTGCTGGGATTAAAGGCGTGCGCCACCACGCCCGGCTCTCTCTGTGTAGCTCTGGCTGTCCTGGAACTCACTCTGTGTAGACCAGGCTGGCCTCGAGCCCATAGGGACACCTGCCTCTGCCTCCTAAGTACATTCGCCACCAACCCCTGACCCAAAAGTTGTTTTTATTTATTTCTCTTATTAAAGTTTATTGTATTTGATGTGTGCCTGGAAACTGAAGAGGCGAGAAAGGGTCCTCTGATCCCTTGGAGCTGGTGTTACAAATGATTGTGAGCTACCATGTAGGTGCTGGAAATGAACCATGCTCTTCTGCAAGTGCAGCCTGTGTTCTAAACTGCTTAGCCATCTCTCCAACTCATGTTTCTTCCTCCCCCTCTCTCTGTCCCTCTTTCCCTTCCCCTTTCTCCTTCCCTCCCTGCCTTCCTCCCTTCTTTCTTTTGTTTTGTTTTGTTTTGTTTTGTTTTATGTTATGTTTCCAAACAGGGTTTCTCTGTGTTGCCCTGGCTGTCCTGAACTCACTCTGCAGACCAGCTGTCCTCAAACTCAGAGAGATCCACCTGCCTCTGCCTCTCTCTGCTGGGATTAAAGATGTCTACGACACCAATTGGCTTGACTTTTTTTTAAAATGTAGGTTCATGGTTTTTTTGTTTGTTTGTTTTGGGGTTTTGTTTGTTTGTTTGTTTTTTGAGACAGGGTTTCTCTGTATAGCCCTGGCTGTCCTGGAACTCACTCTGTAGACCAGGCTGGCCTCGAACTCAGAAATCCTGCCTCTGCCTCCCGAGTACTGAGATTAAAGGCATGCGCCACCACGCCTGTCGTGGGTTCAGTTTTATGACACATTTTTCTCCCTAATTCAAATAGATTAGCACTAAGCTAAATCTCTAGCCCTGATTCTTCCACCCCACCCCACCCCCGATTCTTATTTTTAAGGTGAATCGTAATCTGTTAATCTCCATAGAAATACTTTTTTGGACCAGGCTTCTGTTGCCCAAGTGCCCTTAATCCAGCATTTGGGAGATGGAGTCAGGTGAATCTTTGTGAGTATGAGGCCAGCCTGGTCTACAGAGTCCCAGGCCAGCTAGGGGCACACAATGAGACCATGTATTTTTTTAAAGGCGGGGGGGGGGGGAGGGGAGGGGATGACTGGGGAAATTGTTTAGTGGTTAAGAGCACTGATTGTTCTTCCAGAGGTTCTAAATTCAATTCCCAACACCCACAGAGTGGCTCACAACCATCTCTAATGGGAAGCCCTCTTCTGGTGTGCAGGTGCACATGCTGATAGAATACTCATACATGACGTACATAAATAAATCTCAAACAAGATACCTTTTTTAAAAGTGGAGTTTTCCAGTAGGTAAAATGTTTGCATCTAAGCCTCAGGACCAGAACTTAATCCTACAAATTGTCCTCAGCCTCACCCCTCCACCCACACATACAATTAAATGTGATTGAAAAAATATAGAAGGGGGCTGGTGAGATGGCTCAGCAGGTAAGAGCACCCGACTGTTCTTCCGAAGGTCCGGCGTTCAAATCCCAGCAACACATGGTGGCTCACAACCATCCATAACAAGATCTGACTCCCTCCTCCCTCTTCTGGAGAGTCTGAAGACAGCTACAGTGTACTTANATATAATAAATAAATAAATCTTTAAAAAAAAAAAAAAAAGAGCCGGGCGTGGTGGCGCACGCCTTTAATCCCAGCACTCGGGAGGCAGAGGCAGGCGGATTTCTGAGTTCGAGGCCAGCCTGGT
>NC_034599.1:39691483-39703449 GCF_900095145.1 Mus pahari | reverse complement strand
TGTGTAGCCCTGGCTGTCCTGGAACTCACTCTGTAGACCAGGCTGGCCTTGAACTCAGAAATCCGCCTGCCTCTGCCTCCCAAGTGCTGGGATTAATGAGCTGTCTTCTGGTGCATATAGTATCTTTACATTTATAAAATTATGCTTTTTCAGGAAAACGATTCAGAAATCTACCTCCAGAGTAAACAAACTGAAAAGTCCTTTCTCAATAGGACAAAGATTGGAAATAGGTGAGACATATTTCCGGAGACAGCCAGATAGACCTTGCAGTTTTATCCACTATGACAAGTGATGTCCCCTTGCCACTGCTCAGCCAGCTCAGCTTGCCGGGTGTCTCTGGGCCTCATCAGTCACACATGGTCATCACCCAGAGGTCTCGCTATTCATTTCGGTCTTCGGTTTCCCTAAGATTACTGTGCACCACTCGTTTTTACTTATTTATTAGTTTGAAAATAATGTGTGGCTGGGAAGACAGTGAACTCTGGAAACTAGGTGTTTAGGCATAAACTTTGGTCTACTCAGATCAAGAAAAAAAAATTGACACAGTCCTCATGCCAGATGCTTTGGT
The DNA here is from genome assembly GCF_900095145.1 of Mus pahari. Taxonomy (NCBI): domain Eukaryota; kingdom Metazoa; phylum Chordata; class Mammalia; order Rodentia; family Muridae; genus Mus; species Mus pahari. The sequence continues at coordinate 39,702,881 of NC_034599.1, read as the reverse complement.
CCTGCTGGGGACTTCCCAAGTCTGTTCTGGAGCAGTTGATGAAAAATAACATTGTGGGGGCTGGTGAGATGGCTCAGTGGGTAAGAGCACCGGACTGCTCTTCCAAAGGTCCTGAGTTCAAATCCCAGCAACCACATGGTGACTCACAGCCATCCATAAGGAGATCTGACTCCCTCTTCTGGAGTGTCTGAAGACAGCTACAGTGTACTTACATAAATAAATAAATAAATAAATAAATAAATAAATAAATAAATAAATGAATGAATGAATGAAAAGTAACATTGTGACCTTGTCGACCTTGTGATGGCAGGATGGGTACCAAGTTCCAGTGGTGCCTGAGCCTGTGACAGGATGCTGTTCCTGAATACTCGTCTCTGAGTGGACAGCAAAGAGCCCGAACAATCAAGAATTGTGCCCAGGCCTTGGAAGTAGAAATGTGAATTTAAAAACAAGGCCTGAAGCAGAGCATGGTAGCTCACGCCTTCAATCCCAGCACTGGAGAGACAGACGCAGGAGGATCCCTGTGAGGCTGAGGCCAGCCTGAGCTACATAGCAAGTTTCAGGAACCAGGACTACATAGAGAGATCCTATCTCAAAGAAATAAAATGCTGCTGTTTTGTATATACTTGGGGTACAGATGTTCATTCTGTGAATTCGGGCCTCTCTGTCTTTTTACCTTCATTTGAGTTCTGGAGTTAAATTTCAGTTGCTAGGCATATTCACTGACAGCAAAGTGCCTTACTTACTTACTTACTTACTTAGAAACAGGGCCTCACTATGTAGCTCTAGTTGTCCTGGAACTTGCTATGTAGACCAGGCTGGCCTGGAAGTCACTAAGATTCACCTGCCTCTGCACCCCTGAGGCTGAGTGCCACTATGCCAGCGTCTCTCTTTTCACATAAATTATTCTGTCTCTCACAGCTTCCATCGCTTAGACTCTCCCTTTGTTGGATCTTCCCTTCAACTTGGATTCATGCTCAAAATCTTCTCCATTCTTTGGTTTGTCTGAGTCAGAGTCTTCTGTAGCCTAGGGTGGCCTCAAGATGACCCTGAACTGAGTCCCTCTTGATCCCACAGATTTTTCTCCATTCTAATCAACTAACTGAAGCAGTCTTCCCTCCCTCCTTCATTCTCTGCTAATGGTCTCCTGGGAACAGCACTCTGCCAGGTAGGGGGAAGCCCTGCACTTCTTCCTCTATATTATCACTTTCTACCTCACCTCCCGCCCCCCTCCCCCTATTATTGCTGCCACTGTCCTAAGGTGGGAGATTTTCTTCCCCATCTTGTTTGGACTATTCCAGTAACTTCCTAGCCTTGCTCTGTCTCTCCCTCTCTAGCCCATTGTGCACAGAAAGGCACAGGAATTTTCCAGTCGGATCACCAGCCAGCTCAAGAGAGAGGACTTAAAATGATTCTCCATGACTGACAGAATAAAATGAAGTCCCATCTCCCTTTAAAACAGTGAAGCTGGACCCACTTCTCTGAGTCACTGCTGAGACTATTTTCATGATTTAAGAAAATTATTTACTAGGTTTATTTCTTTTATGTGTGTCTGAGTGCTTTGCCTGCCTGTATGTCCGTGCACCATTTACATGCCCAGTGGTAAAAGAGGACACCAGATTCTTTGGAGCTGGAACTACAGATGGTTGTGAGCCCCCATATAGGCACAGGGTCCTGAACCCGGGTCCTGAGCAAGTGCAGCCAGTGCTCTTAACTAAGGCGTCATCTCCGGCACACCCACACACACCCCTTGTCTTTTCCTATTTTGAGATACAGTCTTGTTAAGTGACCCGACCGTGGCGTCCGTTCTGGTGGTCTTCCTGCTTTAGTCTCCTAAGTGTTAGGATCACAGATGTGCACCACCCTGCTGTCTGGCAGGAAAAGCTGTGTCCCTCCCCCTCGTTTGATATCCCATTTCTTTGCCATGCCTTGCTTACTGCCTTTGCCCAGCCCCAAAGCAGGAGCCTCCCTAGCTGCTCTGCTACCTTGGGCAGGAGCTAAAACCAAGGTGCGAGCGATCCAGCCCCAGTCTTTAGTCAGAGCAGTGTTCTCTAAAAGGAGGGGAAGACTCATCATGGAGCAAGAAGACCTCGAAGAGCCTGCCTGCTCATCCGTGAAATGAGGGCCTTCCCCGTGCCTCTGGGGGCGGAGTGTGAGAAAAATAAAGGAGAAAAGCGCGATGGTGGCGTGCTCGGTCTGGGCCTGACTCATAGCGCACAGCATGCTGCACGCCGGCAGTGAACAATGGGCATTCTGACCCAGGGCCATCTAGGTGGCTGCCAAGCTGTTTTGATGCTAAAGGTGAAGCTAGCTTTTGCAATGAAGTTCTCAAATTTCTAATTAAATCTTGTTTCTAGCACCAACAAGCTGTAATTATTTACTTATTCAGTTAGCCATTCATGCTTCTGTCATTTACGCAGCAGTCACTTTAAATAGATGAATGCAAGTGCCCCTGGAGACTAGAGGCGTGAGATTCCATCATTACTGAAGACTATCTGAGGGGGGTGTTTTTGCATACTTTTAACCTTTGCACCATCAAAAAGTTATGCATTCTCTGCCAAGTAAACAGTAAATGCTGGTAGGCGTTACTGAACACTGCAAGATGTCTCTGCAGTGGCCGGGCCGTGGTGGTGCACGCCTTTAATCCCAGCACTTGGGAGGCAGAGGCAGGCGGATTTCTGAGTTTGTGGCCAGCCTGGTCTACAGAGTGAGTTCCAGGGGAAAAAAAAGATGCCTCTGCAGTGAAGACACTTTGTCCCTGAGCCTGGTGACCCAGTGACCTGAGTTTGATCTCAGGATCCACACGGTTAAAAGACAGAACTGACTCTTGAAAGTTGGCCTCTGATCCCCAGGAGCATCCCATGGCTCACATCCATACACAAATAAATACATATAGAAAGACGTCGAGTGCTAGTCAATGAATAATAATATTAAGTGTCTCAGGGGAAATGAAGACTTGGGAGCTATGTATGCCTTCACTGGGACATTAAATGCATCAGGTCATCGAGCTAGATATTTAAGGTGTAACTCCAACCATGTCAGTGGCTCCTAATGTAAGGGTTCATCCATGATTTGCTGAAAAATGATGCCCCGGACTCAAATAGTGTGTAGACAATGCAAAGAGTGTTTTATTCTGCAGATGTCCAGCATGTTGCCTACCATCTACAAAGATGGAGAGACCCCAAAGTGAGCTCTCAGGCCCGACTTAAATAAAGCACATTAGGGGAATTCTGGTGATGGGGTGGAAGGTAGGTGACCTCTATCTTAATCTTGGCTCTATCTCTAGGGACATTCCAGAACCATTGCTGGAACCTGAGGGGGCGGTGTGTGTGTAAACTTTGCTGGGGAAGTCTGGAAACTGCTGCTGACCCATTGTCCTTGCCTCAGGCCAGGTAGAGCGGCAGCTTCTGAGACCTGGACTTGCCCAGTTCTTGGAAACAGGGACTTAGGCCTAGTCTCCTGAACTGCCAATTGGAAGCCTGACATGGAGTCACTCTAGCCTTCTCAGTAACACCACCAGGAAAACACACCATTCCTCTAAGCCTTGACATTTGTGACCTCCAAGCAGGTAAATGTCCTGGCCCAAAGGGAAAAACCTCGAGGTGTTGGAACTCTGTTTCCCAGTTTCCTTCCTTGGTGTCTCGTCCCATCTCCCAGAGTCTAACCTTACCTCTTTCCCTGAGAACTCTCCCTTTCAAGTGCACAATCAGAAGTTAAAGACTCTCCCATTTGTGGTACCAGGGAGCAGATTTCTACTACTGTGCGGATCTTTCAGTGTCCAGGGCACCTCTCTCTCTATTTGCCCTCCGAGAGGACCTGGCTAACACTGTTCCTGTGTCCCACGGCATGCACATGTCCTGGCATTTGCTGGGTGTTCTGATATGTTTGCTTAAGGAGCTCTTGAATCTACTTCTCATTCCATCCTTCCCTTTAGTCTCCTGGAGCACTAAGTCTATTCTGTTTCATCTCTAAAATATTTCCTGGGGGGAGGGGAAAGAGGCTCGGGGGGGGGAGAGGCTCAGGGGGAGGGAGAGAGGCTCAGTACTTATGAGCACTGTCTGCTCTTGGCAGAGCACCTGGGGTTGGTTCCCAGAATCCATGTGATATGACAGCACACCATCATCCCCAATTCCAGTTCCAAGGGATCTACAACATCTGTCCTCCACAGGCACCAGGTATACACATGGCACACAGACATATAGGTATATAAAAATAGATGTCCTGAAGCCACCCAGTCCCTCTCATCTAGTTGTCCTCACATTCATTCTGATATAAGTGTCCTTGTTGACCTGTCTACTGCGGTAGTTCTAACTAGTTCTAACTGGGGCTTCCTGTGATCCTTTTGTCTTCCTCCCACAGAGGGCTCAGGCTGGTTTATAGCTCCTCTGTCTCTCCTGGGACTCCTGCAGAGTCCCTCCCCCCTCCTCCTTATTCTGTAGGTTTCCAAGTAAATATCAGTCTTCAGAGAAACAGACTCCTATGGAAGAAGGATTGCAGCCCCAAAGGGAATGGGAGCTCCATGGGAAGACCAACAGAATCTACTAACCTGGTCCCTTGGGGCTCTCAGAGACTGAACCACCAACCAAAGAACAGACATGGGCTGGACCTAGGCCCTCCTGCACATATGTAGCAGATGAGCAGCTTGCTCTTCATATGGGTCCTGAACAACTAGAATGGGGGCTATCCCAAAAACTGTTGCCTATATGTGTGATATGTTCTTCTAGCTGCCTTGTCTGGCCTCAGTGGAGACTTGAAGTGCCAGGGTGGGAGGATAGCCAGGCCCCACCCCCACCCCCACATTCAGAAGAGAAGGGGAGAGGGGAAGTACGGTGGGATGGGCTGACTGGGAGGGGGCAATGAGCAGGATGTAAAGTGAGTAAGGAAAAAAGAAAAAAATAATAAAAAAGAAACAGGGCTGGAGAGATGGCTCAGTGGTTAAGAGCACTGTCTGCTCTTCCAGAGGTCCTGAGTTCAAATCCCAGCAACCACGTGGTGGCTCACAACCATCTGTAAGGGGATCTGATACCCTCTTCTGGTGTGTCTGAAGATAGCAACAGTGTACTTACATACATTAAATAAATAAATAAATAAATCTTTGGAAGGAAGGAAAGAAAGAAAGAAAGGGAGAATGAGAGAAAGAAAGAAAGAAAGAAAGAAAGAAAGAAAGAAAGAAAGAAAGAAAGAGACTCCAGACTTCACCCTGCTGTCTCTCATGAGATTTGGTTTTTCTAAAATCCTCATCAAAAACTCAAATTAGTTTATTTCTTCATTTGCTCACTTGCTTGTCCTTTGTCTCTCCTGCAGGAATAAGCTTCAGGAAAGCGAAACCCAAGAATATTATGTTCCAGAGCCGGGCAGTGGTGGTGCACGCCTTTAATCCCAGCACTCGGGAGGCAGAGGAAGGCGGATTTCTGAGTTCATGGCCAGCCTGGTCTACAAAGTGAGTTCCAGGACAGCCAGGGCTATACAGAGAAACCTTGTCTCAAAAACAAAAACAAAAACAAAAAACCCAAAAAACAGAAATAAAGCCCTATCTTAATTTGCAAATTCTTTAGCTTTTCTAATTTATTCCTTTTTATTTGCTTGCTTATTTTTATTTTGTTTTAGAGAAAGGACCTTACTATGTAACCTTCCCAGGTCTGGAATGCACTATTTCTCCAGACTAGCCTCAAACGCGCAGAGATCTGCCTGCTTCGGCCTCCCGGGTACTAGGAGTAAAAGCTTTGCCCTTTAGACATGAGCTGGCTTGATTCCTTCATTTTACTTGCTAATAGTTTGACTTCCCAGACTGAAGAGATGCCTCAGTAGACCTCTCCTATTCCCTAGACCCAAGCTTCTGCCCGACTTCTCCCGTGACTGCCACAGGAGCAGACTGTGTCTAGACTTCATTCCCAAAGCTGTGCTGACCGGGGTTCTCAGTGACCTTCTCTGCTAATCCAGGGCCAGATGACCCCGTTCTTGGCCGTTCCACAGCTGCTCTTCCTGAATTTTGTTCTGCACAGCACAGGCCTTTGAGCTGCTCTGGTAAATACAAAATTAAAAGCGTGTTTGTGCTCTTCTTCCTCTTACATACTTCTTGGATTTTAGGCAGTGCTCCACCCCGGAGTTGTAAGGATCACAGCTGTGAATTACTACTGTGTATGCACAAGGTGATAGGGTGTGGATGTGCATACGCACACGCTCACCCCTGCTGGTCGGGGTGGAGACTAGGGGTTCACAACTGACGCCTTCCTCAATCGCTTCTCTATTATTTATTATTATTTTTTGAAATAGGGTTTCTCTGTGTAGCTCTGGATGTCCTAGAACTCACCCTGTAGACCAGGCTAGCCTTGAGCCAGAGATCTGCCTGCCTCTGCTTCCCGAGTGCAGAGATTAAAGCATGTGCCACCACCACCATCACCGGGCTCATGTATTTTTCTAAACAGGGGCTCTCTCTAGACCGGCTGGTCAACACACCCCAGAATGCACCTGTTGGGGTCTCTCACCTCCACTAACCACTCTCCCTCTAAACATTATATTGCGCCCCTTACAGACGCACAGGATTGCTATTAAGAAGACCTCCCCAGATCTCCCAGAATGCAGCGTCGTCAGACTGCCCTACGTCGTAGTCATCACCGCCCACTGTCGCCGCCCACTGTCGCTCGGACCAACCACTAACATCGTCTCCGCCCACTCGCTCGAACTGGCCTTCCAGATACATCTCCGCTCATGATCAGACCGAGAGACAGAGAGAGTGAGAGTTTCTCCAGGGGACTCAGGGGAGGGCTTAGAATCCTTCCTTGTCCGATTAATAAAAATCATGCTCTGATCTGCACCTATCTCTCCCTGTCAACGCTAGGGTTACAGATGTGTGTCGCCCTGCTCCACACTTTATGCACTAAGCCATCTCTCTAGCCCTGAAATAACTACTCTTTCCAACCCTATCTTCCAAATTATTAGGACAGAAATGGAGCCATACTCTTTCAAGAATCTTGGCTAAGTAGAGGGGAAAAAAAGAAATCGGTTGTGAAAGGGAGAACAGCCTTGACAGTTATTCTAGAGTGCGGTGGAGCAGAGCATGGTTGGCTACTCAGAGTGGCGTTACAGTTTAGAACAGTTAGAGGGGGTGGCTCTCCGAGTCCTCTGTAGGGCATGTGCTGTGATAATCCAGGCAACTCTTAAGTGCCCGGGCACACCATTGTATTTAACCTGTGCTCATATTGCTGCATAAGTCATCTCTACATTACTTATGACTAATACAATGTTAATGACGTCTAATCAAATGCTATCTTCTATTGTTTAGAGAATGATAACAAGAAGAGGTCTGTAGGTGCTGAGTACTGATACAATTGCTTTTTCAAATATGCTAAACTTCACATAGTTGACCCCAAAGATATGGAACCCACAGTTGCAGAAGGCAAAATGTTTCGAATGAATGACCAAATGGTTTGAGGGGCAGGCTTTCAGAGAAGGTGGGAGGCCTGCGGTAAAGTATCCAAACAAAATACGGGACACCCAGTTAAACTGGCATTCCATATAAATAATTTTCCAGTATAAATATGTCTTAAAGATTGACTTATGGGGCTTAGGGATGTAGTTGAGTGACAGAACCCTTGACTAGCGTGTGTAAAGCCAAAGGTTCCATTCCCAGAAGTGAAAAACAGGAAGGCCTTCTATCAGGAGATTAGAAATGGCTCATTAGCCGGGCGTGGTGGCGCATGCCTTTGTTTTTTTTTTTTTGTTTTTTTGTTTTTGTTTTTGTTTTTTTTTTTTTTTTGGCGCATGCCTTTGATCCCAGCACTTGGGAGGCAGAGGCAGGTGGATTTCTGAGTTCGAGGCCAGCCTGGTCTACAGAGTGAGTTCCAGGACAGCCAGGGCTATACAGAGAAACCTTGTCTCAAAAACAACAACAACAACAAAAACAAAACAAAACAAAACATAACAAAAACAAACAAACAAAAAAACAGTTGAATTGTCTTGCTAGGTGGCCTTGCTTGGTCTGGAACCTGCTATGTAAACCAAGCTAACGTCTAATCTCTAGTGATCCTCCTGCCTCTGCCTCCTGCGTGGCGGAACTCTGTCTGTACAGCAGCATTCCTGCTATGATAATACAAAGGAAATAAAAGACCTCCCCACCCCAGAGGGGCATAACAAGTGGCTTTCAAGAGAAAATTAAATATACATTGAGACCTTTAAGATGAGTCAGAATTAGCTGGAGAAATAAGGAAGGGCTAAAAATAGAATACAGAAAGCTTACAGACAAAATGGAATTTGACAGAGTTGATAGAAAGTGGCTCAGCTTGAAGAGTAGAGTCATAGGGAAAGAAGAGGCTGGAGAGAGGGGAGGGAAAGGGATGGAGAAGGGCCATGAGAAGCCTTGTGGGTCAGCTAAGGAGATTGCTCTTTATCCAGTGGCTACAGAAAAGTCATTAAAGCAGGTGGTCAAACTCAGGTGCCTTCAGGGACAAGGCAGGTGACAAACAGGAGTATGGTACCAGGGGTAGTGGGGACTGCAAGACTCCAAGAATGTGTGGCTCCTGAAACACTGCCAGAATCAAATGTTAAAACCTTTACCTCAGGAGTGCCACGAGTTGTGTGAGACTATTCCTGGGAGACAGGAGCAAACGTGGATTTACACAGATAGAGAATTGATAGCTCATCCAAGTAAGGATACCACCAAATTGGTGAACCAATGACTTTTTCTTGGGGTTACTAGTTGGAGTATAGGTAAGGGGTTGCTTATAACCGTTATGACTCAAGACTGCTATGTCATCAAAAGTTCACCCCAGCATGGGTGATGGCTCACAAGATCTGGAACCCTTTTGTGACTGCACTACTTATAGGAAGCTCAGACAGGTCAGAGAGTCTCTTTCACAAAGTTCAGTTGGTCTAAGCCTCTTCCAGGGAGCTCAACTGGTCTCCATCTCACCATATAATCTTGGGGAGAGAGGAACCTAGTGCTTCTGACCAGTTTCAGGGACTTCCTAAGGCTTCTGAGTTGTGTATTTCCTCAGCCTCCCCCCACCCCATGCCCCCTCCTCCCCTATAACCCAACAGACAAGGTTTCTCTGTGTAACAGCCCTGGCTGTCCTGGAACTTGCTCTATGTATCAGGCTAGCTTTGAACCCTGCCTGCCTTTGCCTCCTGAGTGCTGGGATTAAAGGTGTTCTCCACCATTGTCAGCCTTACTTCCTGTGTCTTAATGTGCCTCCTTTCAGAATTTCCCTGAGTCTTTAGAACTTGCTGAGTCTCACCTAGCTTCTTCAGAGGAAATTGCTACACAAAGTATTTGTATCTTGGAACAAGACATTAGAATGCATAGGCAGTGCGGGTTAAACCCGAGGCAAGAAAACTAAAAGCTGTCCCAGTGAGACAGGAAAAGTGTGAGCTAGGATGGAGCATGACACAAGGATAGCTGCTTGTAGAGATGCTTAGGAGGAAGATAATAGCTCTTATAGATAGATCCAATGGGAGACTGAGGAAGAGATTACTATTGGTATTGCAGAGCAGATTCGGTTGCATACTTTGAAAGATGACAAGGTTCGTGATAGGAAGAACCAAACGGAAGGAGACACAAATAAATAATTTTTTTGAGGGAACGTGGTGGGTTGGGGAGATGGCTTGATGGGGAAGGGTGCTTGCTCCGAAGGCAAGAGGACTTGAGTTTAAACCCCCAGCACGTGCAAAACACAGACATTGCCACGTGTGCCGATAGCTTCAGGGTTTGGGGTGATGGTGGCAGAAACTGGTGGGTCCCCAGAGCTCAATTGTCAGTAAGTACAGATGAAATAGGAAGCTTCCAGTTTCAGTGAGAGAGAGAGAGAGACTCTGTCTTAAAACCAAACCAACCAACCAACCAACCAAACAAACAAACAAACAAACAAAACCAAGGTGGGGAGCAACAGAGGAGACCCTGAAGTATTCTTCTGGCCTCTGCATGTGTGTGTGGAGATAGACACGCACACATGCCTCCATGCACAGATTTGTTAAAACTTTTTTCCTTTAATTTAAAGAGCACATGAATCAAAATAATTAGGTTTGGGTATTTGTTCCTGGACTCTGGGAACAGAGGCATGGAGGTAATTAAAAGCCTAAAATTCACTCAGGAGTTTCAAAGACACATTAAATTAAACATGTATTTAATTCCCATCCCTTCCCAAACCTCACTAAAGCGATAGAGACAAGATTTTTCTTTTTCTTTTTTTCTTTTTTCTTTTTCTTTTTTTTTTTTTTTTTGGTTTTTCGAGGGTTTCTCTGTATAGCCCTGGCTGTCCTGGAACTCACTTTGTAGACCAGGCTGGCCTCAAACTCAGAAATTGGGATTAAAGCAAGAGAAGGGACTTTTCTAAAGTCCGAGGAAGACAAAACACCCCTGTCACTCCAGGACAGTAAGGCAAGAAGATCCGCCAAGAGTCTGAGGCCAGCTGGCAACACAGCAGGACCTATGGCAACCAACCCAAACCAAAACAAACCAAAACAAAAAACACATTTGGGCAGAAAGGGCAGGAGAGGGGACAAAGGCTAACAGAGTTAGCACAGCTAGGGCGTGTGCACACTTAATTAACACAGGAAAAGCCAACAGGCAACCTATTTTCACCAAAGAATTTCCCAACGGCTTCTGGAATTTTCATAGGTATTTCTGGAAGTCTGGGGCAAGTGAAAGAGTTTGGGGGTGAAAAAGTCTTGGCGACCATGGCCAAAGACTGGCAACCCAACCACACCTCACAACAGACCTTATGTAAGAGATTTATTGGGAAGGGGAGGAAAGCAAAAGGCTGCCTCTGAATGACCCAAAACAGAGAGACCTTGTCGAGATGGTGGGGTATACAGCGGTACGGAGCATGCGCATAGAGAAATGGGAGCCGGAGCAAGCACATAGGGAAGGGTCACATTAGTGATTGTGGAAGGGGGAGAATTGGCACCGAGTCCTTGAAAGGGGGAGGAACCTGTTTCCAGAATGAAGATGGCCTCAACTCCATAGTGAGTTTGGGACTAGCCTGGGCTATGTGAGATCCTATCTCAAAGAAGCAAAAGAAAATAATCAAAAATAAAAAACAAGAAACTCACCAGGCTGTGGTGGCGCACGCCTTTAACCCCAGCACTTGGGAGGCAGAGGCAGGTGGATCTGTGAGTTCCACCTGTCTACAGAGCTAGTTCCAGGACAGCCAGGGCTACACAGAAACCCTGCCTCAAAAACAAACAAGGTGGGGGGGAGAGGAGGAGGAGGAAGAAAGGAAGGAAGAAAAGAAGAAAAAAGAAAGGAAGGAAGGAAGGAAGAAAGGAAGACAGCCAGGTTACTAAGATTACTATGAAGTTAGACTGTAGGGTAAGAAGTCCAAGCTTACCTCTGGGTTTTGAAAACCCACCAATCGGGGCTGGTGAGATGGCTCAGTGGGTAAGAGCACCCAACTGCTCTTCC
>NC_034599.1:39687083-39690842 GCF_900095145.1 Mus pahari | reverse complement strand
TTTTTTTGGTTTTTCAAGACAGGGTTTCTCTGTGTAGCCCTGGCTGTCCTGGAACTCACTTTGTAGACCAGGCTGGCCTCGAACTCAGAAATCTGCCTCTGCCTCCCAAGGGAGGTCTAGTTTCTGACCTTGGGTGACAATGGTGACACCTGAGGCTGCCGGCTCTGGACATTTCCAAAGGCAACAATACAGCCAGGTCAAATGAAAGTCCCAAGTGACAGCACCTTCCCGGAAACAACAGACAGCAGAGGACCCCCAGGCTATCTGGAATCATGTCTTCTATTAAAGGACACCAAATAGAAGATAGGAGGAGGAGTCACGGTGGGGATGTCAGCATGCACTCTGCCACGTAGCCGGATAAGTAAATAAATGCAGTAAAGATTTACAGTCATCTAAACAAAAAACGTCGACATGAACAGCAAAGGCATAGGTATCGCTTCTGAGTTGTTCCTGCCCTGCCCACAGGACTCAACTTGAGTCTGATCACTAGAAAATGAAATCTGAGGCATTTGTACAAAGCAGTGAAAACAAGCAACCAAAAATCCCTCCAAACTCTCAAGATCATGAAAGTTAAGGAAACCCTGTGCAAGTTTCCCAAGTGAGAGACCCGAAACGGATCACAGCAAAATGTTATAAAAATTGATTCGATAACTAAAATGGCTAATGTTCTAAGCATACTCTACTGTTAAGTTCTGGGGAGCAAAGGGTGCAGCCGGAAAGGAAGGTTCTCACAGTGCACTGGGGCCTCCTTGCCAGAGACACTGACATGGCCATAGAGGCCCAGCAACCTCAGGCGGACTTTCCTACACTGACACTTTTGCCCTAGGTGTGTCACCACAGCTGAGAGATAAAATTTGGCCCAACTGTGCTTCCGTAGGCCGCCAAGTACAGTTTAAGATGCTCTGACAGATGCCTCAGAAAAAAATAACGAACAGGTGGGCACATTTTGGTTCCTGCCTTCAGAGGTTTCTGCCCATAAGTTACTCAGTCCCGTCACCAGGGAAGGAAGGGAACAAAAGAGAAGTCATGGAAGCGGGTTGATCATTATGAGTTTGAAACCAGCCTGCTTTATCTGTGTAATGAGCTTCAGGCCAGCAAATAGGACCCATAGATAGAGCCTTTATCAAGACAAAACAAGACAGTTTAAGGACTGGGCTGATTGCTTAGTGGGTAAAGCCCGGGCCGTGCGTATCTACGTATGAGAAAGGTCTTACTTGTCCGAGCAGGTCTAACTCCTCTGCCTTCTGTCTGCCCACAGGCTGGAAGGTGCACAGGGCTCAGCCTTCCAGTACACAATTACATCCCTGTCTACTGGTTTTATTTTTTATTTTTTTTTCTGGAGTTTTATTTGGTTGTTTTGTATGTGGTGCTGGGTGTTGAAATTGGACAAGTGTTTCCTTTACCAGCGCTGGGCTATATTTCCTACCCTGATTTGGCTTTTTCAGAAATCATCTACTTCCTCTCTTAGGAAATATGGGGACTTCTTTTACACACACACACACACACATACACACACACACACACATGCACCACCTCTGCAAGGATAATTACATCATTATTGTGATTACTAAGTTATTTAAGAGAATTCTAAAATGAGTTGAATTTAATAAAGTTTATTCGGGAAGGGAAAAGGTCAGAGGATGGGGCAGTATTCCCAATGAAGTTACTTCTCAAAGTTTCCCTCACATCCACTACATAGGTTACATTTACAGAGGAAAGAAAATACACAGAAACAACCTGATAGGCTGCTGTTATTGTTTGCCTAACATGAGCAGAGCTGGTAGAGGCATTTGTCTTTATATGGCCATGGTCTCATCAGTCAGCCGCCTGTGATTGGCTGAAGCACAGTCTGTCTCATTGGCTGAAGCTCAGCTGCAGCATGGATATGATCCTGAGCCAGCCAGGTGCTCAGTATGAAACAGGACATTTATACCCTCCCGTCTCAGGCTCAGGGGACAGAGGACAAGGGGTGGTGGCAGCAAGAGTGACCCAGAGGATGGGAGAAGGGCTGTGAGATGTTGTCTTATGGGCAGGTGTGGCCCATGCAGCCAGGACCTCAGAGCAGCTGGGGCTGCCTCCAGTGCATCTCCACAAGCCTGGGCCTGTTGGCAGCTGATCTTAGATTGGGAAAGGACTTAAAGGGCTCTAAGCCACCCTGCTGAGCAATTAGCTACTGATGGATTCTGCAGAAGGGACAGTCCTTAGCTGTGTGCCCAGGGAGGAATTCACCAAGCTCCAGTTCTGAACCCTCTGCCGCACAGATGATCCTGGTTAAATTCAGTGGGTCTCAGGGCTGGGGAGGTGGCTCAGCTGTTTAGAGCACTTGTAGCTTTTTTTGGAGGCTCCAGCACAACCACGATAACCCATAACGATTTATAACTTCAGTCTCAGGGAATCCGATGCCCTCTCTGGCCTCCACGGGCACCACGGTGCACATATATTAATGTAGGCAAAACATCCATTCATCTAAAATAAATAAATCTGAAAACATTTCAGGGCCTCAAAACAAACGAAATGACATTACCTGTAATAAAAAAGAAGTCACGTGAGAAGGGGGTAAGGATAAGAGGGGTGAGAAGGAGACCGGGGAGCCACCATAACCAAAATGCACTTCACATATTGTGCTGGATAGTTTTACGTCAACTTGACACAAGCAACGGTTATCCAACAGGAGGGAACCTCAAGTAAGAAATGCACCCATGGGCTGGAGAGATGGCTCAGCGGTTAGGAGCTGAGGTCCTGAGTTCAATTCCCAGCAACCACATGGTGGCTCACAATGGGATCTGATGCCCTCTTCTGGTATGTCTGAAGACAGCTACAGTGTACTCACCATATAATAAATAAATAAATAAATAAATAAATAAATAAATAAATAAAAATAATAAATGCATCCATAAGATTGGACTGTAGGCAAGCGTACATTTCTTAATTAGTGATTGATGTCCACCCAATCCATTGTGGGTGGGGCCATCCCTGGGTTGGTTGTCCTGGGTTCTACAAGAAAGTAGGCTGAGCAAGCTATGGGGAACAAGCCAGTAAGCAGCTCGCCCTCCATGGCCTCTGCATCTGCTCCTGCTTCCAATTCCCTGCCCTGTTTGAGTTCCTGACCTGACTTCCTTCGATGATGAACAGTGACGTGGACGTGTAAGCTACATTATCACTTTACTCCCCAACTTGCTTTTTGGTCATAGTATTTCATCATAGAAATAGAAACTCTAAGTAAGATATATATATATATATATGAAATTATCAAAGAACAAAATTAATTAAAGTGGGTTTTAAAATTATATTTTATTTGTAGGTGTGTACGTGCGTGCGTGTGTGTGTGTATGTGTGTGTGTGTGCATTCACCTGTGTATAAGCAGATGATTGATTCATCATTCATAGAAAAGTCAAAGGACATCTTTGTGGCATTGGCCCCTTCCCTCTACCATTTGGGTATGGGGAATTGGAGCCAGTCTGTTTATCTTGGGGAACTGAACCCAGCCTGTTCATCCTGGTGGCAACCGCTTTTACCTGCTGAGCAGCCTTTTTATCTCAATAAAAAGTTCAGCAAGCAAACAAACAGCAACAAGCAGCCCAGCCAGGTGACTCACATCTCCCTCTCTCTCTCAGAACTAAGAGGCTGAGGCAGGAGGACAGCTAGCCAGAAGGACCGAGGGCCCCACTGCCACATATTTACCTATATGTCACTTTTGTTTTTCTTTCTTTCTTTCTTTCTTTCTTTCTTTCTTTCTTTCTTTCTTTCTTTCTTTCTTT
>NC_034599.1:39681653-39686878 GCF_900095145.1 Mus pahari | reverse complement strand
GAGGGAGTCAGATCTTGTTAAGGATGGTTGTGAGCCACCATGTGGTTGCCGGGATTTGAACTCTGCACCTTTGGAAGAGCAGTCGGGTGCTCTTACCTGCTGAGCCATCTCACCAGCCCCTCTTTCTTTCTTTCTTTCTTTCTTTCTTTCTTTCTTTCTTTCTTTCTTTCTTTCTTTCTTTCTTTTTTTCCAAGACAGGGTTTCTCTGTGTAGCCCTGGCTGCCCTGAGACTCACTTCTGTAGACCAGGCTGGCCTCGAACTCAGAAATCCACCTGTCTCTGCCTCCCAAGTGCTGGGACTAATGGCGTGAGCTGCTTTCTTGACCTGGCAAAGCTCCCAGGATATGTTCTCACAGGTAGCTGGGGTCTATTCCCTGTATGTATTCAAATGAATCTTTGGTAAAGGATTCAGAATATTCTAATGGACCAGGCATCAGCAAGGTCCTAAGCCCTCGGGCTATGACCCATAAATAATGATTACAGAGGTCTGGTCCAACGTGTTACAATTTTATACTTGAGGTAGTGTGATGCAAAGATGCCAATTATTGTCCTCCCGCAGAGAGGATTAGTAACTGGGGGAGGAGCTGGGTGTAGAGCTGGGTGTGTGGCTCACATCTGCAATCCCAGCATCTTCAAGAGGCTCATGCAGGATTGTCATGAATTCAAGGGCAGCTTGTAGTACAGAGTCTCTCAAAATAAAAAGAAACAAATGCACACATGCACTCATGCATGTATGCATGCACGCATGCACGCATGCACGCATGCACACAGAGTTTGTCCTAAGTAAGCTCTACCCAAGAACAAGATGAGGAATATGGCAGGGAAAACATGAAAATCTCACCCAAAGTCTTTATTAGTGGGGGCCAGAGAAAAGGCTCAGAGGTCCCAAGTGGAAACTGCTGCTGCTGAGGACTCCAGTTTGGTTCCCAGCACCCAGATCGAGTGGTTCCAACCCCTTGCAGTTCTAGCTTCTGGGGATCTGATGCCCTCTTCTGGCCTCTCTGGGCAACTGCACTCACATGCACAGACCCACACACATACATATAATTAAAAGTGAAAAAGAAAAATCTTCAGAAGTGGGTTTTGGATGATGCTGGGAGGTGGGCGATTACTCACTGTAAAAGCCTGAGGACCGGAGTTCAGATCCCCAGCACCCATGGAAATGTTGGTCTACTTAGAATTCCAGCGCTTAGGAGACTGGTAGGATCCTTGGAACAGGCAGCTGTGCTAAACTAGTCAAATCCTCAAGTTCTGTGTTCAGCAGAGAGTCTCTGCCTCCGTATATAAGGTGGGAATGTCCTGGTAGCTACTGGACTTCAATGTCTGGCCTCCCCACATGTGTTCCTATACACATTCACACACATGTAAACATGCATGGATACACACGTATGTATGCCGCGTCAAAAATTTAGAAGTTGTGGTTGTTTGAATAAAAATGGCCCCCATATGCCTTTAATCCCAGCACTTGGGAGGCAGAGGCAGGGGGATTTCTGAGTTCGAGGCCAGCCTGGTCTACAGAGTGAGTTCCAGGACAGCCAGAGCTATACAGAGAAACCCTGTCTCGAAAAACAAAAAACAAACAAAACAAAACAAAACAAAACAAAAGGCCCCTATAGGTCATAGGTCCATAGGGAGTGGCCCTATCAGGACAAGTGGCCCTGTTGGAGTAGGTGTAGCTTTGCTGGGGGAAGTGTGTCACAAGCAGATGGGCTTTGAGGTCTCAGAAGCTCAAAGCAGGCCTAGTCGTTCTCAGTTCACTTCCTGCTGCCTGCTGATCCAGATGTCGAACTCTTGGCTACCTCTGCAGCACCATGTCTGCCTGGCAACCAGGCTTCCCACCAGAGTGATAATAGACTAAACCTCTGAACCTGCAAGCCAGCCCTAATTAAATGCTTCCCTTTCTAAGAGTTGCCATAGTCATAGGGTCTCTTTCCAGCAATAGAAAAACCTAACTGGGCTGGAGAGATGGCTCAGCGGTTGAGAACACTGACTGCTCTTCCAGAGGTCCTGAGTTCAGTTCCCAGCAACCACATGGTGGCTCACAACCATCCGTAATGAGATCTGACTCCCTCTTCTGGTGCGTCTGAGGCCAGCTACAGTGTACTTATATACATACAATAAATAGATATTTCTTTAAAAAAAAAGAAAAGAAAAAAGAAAAACCTAACTAAGACAGAAATGTAGAATTTGGGGACATTTGATATAGACACAAATTGTTTAACAAATTTATCCCATGCCACGGTTACTATTATCTATTTTTAAAGTTTTATATGTTTTTCTTTCTTCTTTTGAGACAGGGACTCCATGTAGTCCTGGCTGTCTGGAACTCTGGAACTCACTATGACTGGCCTTGAACTCCCAGAGACCTGCCTGCCTCTGCTTCCTGAGTGCTGGGATCAAAGGTGTGTGTCACCATGGAAGTCATTTGCTGGTATTTGCATGTTAAGCTCGCTTAACCTAAAAATATACTCACACTGCTCATGACTTGTGTAGTATGTAAACATGTCCCTCACTTTAAAGTAAATCAGCTCTTCCGTTCTCCTTTGCAATTTCCTCTTTAGTAGGGTGTGTGTTGGAAGAACCGCAGCATGACTGGCCAGCAGGTGCCTGGCTTTCCTGTTGACAGTGACTATCCCAGCAACGCGCCACACTCTCCCCATCAGCAACCGTCAATAGAGACACCTGTTGCTTCAGCGGATTCCAGGGATTCTGCTTAGAGCAGCGGTTCTCAACCCGTGGGTCGTGACCCTTCCACAGGGGCCACGTATCAGACATCCTGCATATCAGATATTTACATTATGATTCAGAACAGTAGCATGATAGCAGTTATATAAACTGTAATTACAAAATTACAGTTATGAAGTCACAACAAAAATAATGTCATAGGTGAGGGTGGCTACAACATGAGGAACTGCATTAAAGGGTCTCAGCATTAGGAACGTTGAGAACCACCAGTCTAGAGTCACGTCTACGCCCCAGCCCCATTATGGTGCATGATGAAATCCTTTCCCAAGTTAGAAAGTGTTAGGAGAGAAGGAGAGAGTGAAGGAAAGACGGAAGCCTGTTCACACACGAACTTTCCGGCTTTCAGTTGCTCTCTGGAAATCTAATTCCTTCACTGTGCTTCAGTGTAATAGAAGCCAATGTGTAGCCCTCTTGGTACATTTACATGCCCTATGCTACTTAGATACCCAGGGACAAAAATTACTTTTACACAGCAATCTAATAAGGAAAAAAAAAAAAAGAATCCCAGGAAAACCTAAAGTAACCCTAATGTCACCGATCAACATGAGCCCATAATATACTTGGGCTTTTGGAAGCACTAGTCTCTGTGAGGAGAGTGTGCTTTACACACTCAGTGTGGGAGCTGGAGGCAAGTAATCACACAGCTATCCACACTTTCAAGGGTGCAGCCAGCCCGGGAGTGGGCAATGAGCAGACAGAGCCAGGGAGAAGAGCAAGACAGAGCTGCAAAGGGTCACGCAGCTGTGCCTGTGGGCAAAGCTCGGGGGCGGGATCCCGCAGCTCAATTAGAGGAAATTAGTTGTGTTTGTTTCTGTTTCTATGACAACCAAAGTACCTTAGAAACAGGAAATAGGCCAGGTGGGGGAAATAAAGAGAAACACAAATCCTCACATTACAACATCCTTAATGGGCCTTAAGACAGCAGCAGACTGTAGACTTTCCTAGTTAATGGTTATAGAAGCCACTGGTTTTATGCACATACTTAATCCCAGCATTTGGGAGGCAGAGGCAGAAGGATTAATGACAATATCTTCAGCTACAAAGCAAATTGGAGCCCAGCCTAAGCTATATGAGACTCAGTCTCAAGAAGAAGGTGGGGAAAAGAAGAATAGGAGGAGACGGAGGTGGCAGTTGGGCCACCTAAGTGAATCAGTGTACTAAGGCACTTGCAGCCAAACATGACAACTTGAGTTCGATCCCCAGGACCCACATGGTGGAAGGAGAGAAATGAGTTCTGCACGTTGTCTCTGACCTCCATGTGCAAGCCTTGGTATCAGAGTGTGGGTATACACACACACACACACACACACACACACACACACAATGAATAAGTGTAAAGCATTTGTATTTAATGATTTAGATATTTTCCTCTGCAATCTTAGATTTATTTTATTTTGTGTGTATGAGTATTTGCCTGTATATACAGATCTTCACCACGTGTGTGTCTGGTGCCTGCAGAAGTTAGAAAGGGTATCAAATTCCCTGGAACTGGAGTTATGAATGGTTGTGAGCCACATGTAGGTGCTGGGAACCAAACCCAAGTCCTTTGCAACAGCAACAAGTGCCCTTAACTGGAGCCATCGCCTCTCATGTTTGGTACACCTATTTCTAGCAGATTTGTTGTTATTTTTAATCATGTGCATGTGTGTATGCTGGGCGGTATCAACTCCTCATGGAGCTGAATTACAGACAGGTTGGGAGTTGCTGTGTATGGGTGCTGGGAACTAAATCTAGGTCCCCTGGACGAGCAGTCTGTGCCTTCAACCACTGTAGTGAGCATGAAGATAGCTACATGTAGTTAGTATAACAAAAGCTATGTTTTATTTTGCTGAGGGTTCACACTCTGAATTCCTAACGAATGGTTTGAAGCCTGTCTCCCCAAGGCTACGATTTATCTTACCTGCAGGTCAGGTCTTCAACAGAAGTCTAAAGCCCCTAACTCTTTGATTTGAGGGTCAGGACCCTGGTTGAGATTCTGTAGCCATAGGGCAGATCAAGGTGGTTTCTCTCCAGATGTGCAGAGCAGAGCATTGCTCTTGGTTTCTGCTTATATACTGTCGAATGGGTGTCACCGGTTCTAGGACCGTGTGTGGTTATCTTGGGTGAATGATATCCCTGGGTTCTGGTTATCAGGTGCAGCCTTGGGTGTAGTGTTGGATCTTGTCTAAGCTATTTTTATATGTCTAAAAGGCATTTTGTTTTTTACTAAGTGCATTATAACCTCCCCAGCCTGTACAATGCTTCTACATTCCCTGAAGAGGCTAAGAACTATTTCTGAGCCAGACATGGTGGAGTTCCCCTTTAATCCCAGTACCTGAGAGGTGGAGGCAGCCAGAACTCTGTAAACTTGAGGCCAACCTGGTCTATGTAGTGAGTACAACTGGGACTACACAGAGAACCCATGTCTCAAAGGAAAAGAAAAAAGGAAGGAGAAGGAAGAGAAGGAGGAGGAGGAGGAGAAGGAGGAGGAGGAGGAGGGA
>NC_034599.1:39671362-39681633 GCF_900095145.1 Mus pahari | reverse complement strand
GAGGAAGAAGAAGAAGAAGAAGAAGAAGAAGAAGAAGAAGAAGAAGAAGAAGAAGAAGAAGAAGAAGAAGAAGAAGAAGAAGAAGAAGAAATACAGAAAGAAAAAAAGCAAGAAAGAGAAAGAGAGAGAAAGATAGAAAGAGAGAAAAAGAGAAGAAGAAGAAGAAGAAGAAGAAGAAGAAGAAGAAGAAGAAGAAGAAGAAGAAGAAGAAGAAGAAGAAGAAGAAGAAGAAGAAGTGGTCTCTCTGAGTAAAGGAGCCTATACAATGATTTTATTTCTGGGAGCGGATGTTTGTCAACATGGAGAATTCATTCTTCCTTCTTGTGGGCTTCTACTTCCACTTTTGAGAGTCTGCCTGGATCAAAGAGCTGCAACTCGCAGCTGTTTCATTGCTGACATCAACACATCACTCTCAACCCCCGTTGAACTGCAGTCTCCTAATAGCGGATTATGCATTGCCCTTGGCTCCTCCCCCTTTTGGCGGCCCCGCCTCCTACGCTAGCACTAGGTTGCTTCCTGGTTCTTCTTTACCCACAGAAAGCCCACACTACTGTTTGTTTTGCTTGAGATGGCGTCCTCCTTTTAGCAGGCTGGTCTTGATGTCATCTGCTAAAGTGCCCCTTGAGGAACTGGAACCACGTGTTCGAAGCACTGTGCCTGCCAGGCTACCAGGGACCACACAACTGCAGTGCTTTGGGACCTTCCCCAGTCTATCTTTATATTTGTTTATTTACATACTGTTTGTTTGGTTTTTTTTTTTTTTTTTGAGGGGCAGGGTATAAAACAGGGTCTTTTATATCTCAAGCTGGCTTCAGACTCTCTGTGAGGCTAAAATCACCCTGACCTTCTCATCCTCCTGTCTCTGTCTCCCACATGCTTGGATGACAGACACACCTGGTTTACTGGGTGCTGGCGATCAAACCTAGGACCACATGCCTTGTATGCAAGTGCTTTCCCAACCCAGCCCAAGGTCCAGCCCTGCAAAGTCGATGTCCTCACTCCCCACCTTAGTCTTCATTATTCTCTTCTATCTCTGCACCCTCAAGAGAGCAAGACCACATCCGCGAGGCTCCTGTAGAGCTGTGGACACGTCTGTTTCCCACGAGAAAGGAGTTTCCACCACAGCAGCTGCATGGGGGATGGAGCTTTAAAGATATTGCTCTTCCATCCTTCTCCTGACATCCATTGACAGATTCGTTCATAACTCTAAAAATATTTATTAAAGAGAAAGACATACATGGTCTGAAGAGAACCCAAAGTGCAATCAAAGTATTTGCTGTCTGATGATGCCACGCTAGACAAATGTGCCTCAGTCATTTTCCTGTCGTAATAATTATGACATGTGGTGTTGGGCCAATGGCCCAGTTGGCTTGCTTTACACTCATAAAGACCTGAATTTGATTCCTGAGGCCCACATAAAGGCTGGACATTATGTCATGACCTTAGCCAGCCAGCACAGCCCAACTGTGAGCCCCAGGTCCCTCTGAGAGACTCTGTCTCAAAAAACAAGATGCAGGATGGCGAGAAAGCTTGGCAGATAAAAGGCACTTACTTGCTGCACAAACCTAGTGACCTGGGTTTTACCCCTGGAACCCACAATGGAAGGAGAGAACTTACTTCTGTACCTGTGCCCTGTGCAGCACCCCATATGTACATCATATACACAATAATGATAAATACAATAAAAATACTAAAAACAAAAAGAGAGCCAGGTGTGGTGGTGCACACCTTTAACCCCAGCACTCAGGCAGTAGAGGAAGGCTGATCTCTGTGGGTTTGTGGTCAGCCTGGTCAACACAGAGAATTCCAGGCCAGCCAGAGCTACACAGTAAGACTCTGTCTCAACAAACAAGCAAATAAACAAATACAGAGGGCTGTAGATGTATGTCAGTGATAGAGTATTTACCTAACAGGTATGAGGCCATAGGTTCACATTCAGCACCACAAGAAAACAAATACAACAGATTATAAAGGCAGGAAAGACAATACTATTCTCCTACTATTGAAGTTCTCACTACCCAGTGACACACTTCCTCCAACAAAGTTCTACCTCTTAAGAATCCCACAACGGTCCCCAAAGAAGACCGCCCAGATCCAAGTGTTCAGGTACAGAAGGCAGTGCGGGACATTTCAAACCCAAGATCAAGCGAGCACTCTTATCCAGTGAGCCAACTAGCTCCCGAGCCGCCCTTCCATATACATTTTATAATAAACTTTCCTATACATTCTAACAGGAAGCTTTGCTGGTGCTTAACTTTTATTCAAAAGCATTTTATTTTGGCACACTGTCACCAAATAGTTCCAAACCCTGGCTTTGCAAGTGTTCTTTAAACGTCACTGTGATCCTAACCACATACGAGGAAAGTGAGGCATGGATAAATTAAACAACTGGGTTCATGTCACCTTGTTAGCAAGTGACAGAGGTGGGATTTGTAGCAAGGTACAAATTTCTGACTCTAGAAAATACCCTTTGACCCTCCTTGCTGCTTCGCTTAGAAAATAATTATTTCAGTCAAGAAATTTTTGTCATTGTGCTATGGTTGCACCTGCCTGTAACACACTCACATGGGAGCCTGAGGCAGGAGGATCACTAAAGAGATATCCTCAGCTACAGCTTAGGTCCGTTAGGATTACATGAGTACATGTCTCTAAATAAATAAATAAAAAGCCATTCTGGAAGCCACAAATTATGGTGCATACATAACCCAGTCCAAGAACCATACCTCACTGCCAATGCCCTGCGTGGCACAGAAATGACATCAAGAAATCCAGATCATGAAAGTTTGAATCTTTCAAGAGGGTTGACCCAGAGCTCTTGAGGCAACCTTTGTGCTTTGCTAAGAAGACCAGGAAGGGCCTGAAGCAAATACCAACAATGCCAAGGCCACGGGTGGCAGGCGAGACTGCTGTGGCAGATGCCTCAGGAAGGGATGTTCAAGATGCCAAAGCTGCCAAAGTCCCAACCACAAGCCCTGCCAACTTGCTCTCCTTGCTCACAACAAGCTTGGGAAACTGATTTATGGCTACATGGCCAAAGGCCACAGGCTCAGACAACTGAAGATTAAGGCTCAAGGTAAGGCCCCTCTGGTTCATCTCAGGCCTCAGCCCACTGAGGCTCCCAAAGGTGCCCGGGACTCTGTGAAGACCCCACTGTAAAGCTCCCTGTCTGCCCAGTCAAAGACTGACAACCTCCCTGCCATCCCTCCATGGCATAGTACAGACATCTGGTGTCCAGTGCTGTTTTTACTTGAGACAGAAAACAATTACAAAAATACACCCAGAAAAATTTACTAAGCCAGATATGGCGGTACACTTGTGGCATCATCTCAGCACTTGAAGGATAGGGCTGGAGGGAGGATCAGGAGTTCTAGGCCATTCTCAGATGTGTACTGTGTTGAATGTCAGCCTGGGTTACGTGAGATCCTGGCCAAAAATAAAATACCAGAACAACGAACAGAGAACAATAACAACGTTAACCCTTTTAAGCTTGGAGTGGTGGCTCACGCTGTACTCCTAGGACTTAGGTAGCAAATTAAAGGATTGGCCACTAGTTGAAGACCAGCTGGGGCTACAAAGTAAAGCCCTGTCTCAAAAAAAAAAAGAATTGTTATTTGCCTATCCTATCTCAGGGACTGTTGTAGATGCTCACGGTATGGTAACAACCATGAGTAAATTAAGATTATCGGTACATGAAACAAAACTCCAGCTCTTCTGGAGCTTATGTGGTAGGGAGCCACCGAACGCTTCCAGTATGAGTGTAAGAAGTATTGTCTTGTTGAAATATTTTATTATTCGATTTATATGGGGAACACAGCTGTTTTCAGTCATATGTGCTGGGGTTTTACCCAAACGATATGGCAGTTCATTAGGTATCACAGTTCTGTAGACTGGAAAATCCCGTGGTTGGTAGAGCCAGGAAGGCCAGGGAAATAAAGAAGCAGTCCTTCCTTCAGAGTGGCAGAGCTGTCTAGACTGCAGCTCCTGCGCAGCAGGAAATGAGACCACACCTGTGCCCTGCAGGTATTCAAGGGACTGAGAAAATAGGAACATATGCAAAACGCTAGAGCGTTTGTGCCGTCTCTGAGATGGGCTCACACCAGACTCAAGCTCGGGCTCGTTACACAATGATCAGAGGCTTCCTTACAATATTTTCTGAGAAACTTCGTACCGAAATGTGCTACACACATAGAAAGCACTGGGGTTGGAAGGGGCCACCCCACAAATATCACTGGCAGAACCAGCACTCAATCAAAGAAACAGAACACACTAGGTCTCCATGACAAAGGTCTTCCAATATAGCCCTGATAGCTGGGAACTCAATATATATTCCAGGCTGAGGTAACTATCCTGCCTCACTTCCCTAGTGCTGAGATTACAGCTCTGTACCTACCTGTACAGGGTTTCACCATCATAACAGTAATCATATTCATTTCAATGTTTGTTAATGTCAGATAAGTAGAACCACAGAGCGTCTGCTTTCCCTGGCTTAACAGTATGTTGGTGAGACCCACACTGCTGTTACACGAAGCCGTGGTTTGTCCATTTTTTAAAATTTATCATATATTTTACATATATGAGTACACTGTTGCTATCTTCAGACACACCAGAAGAGAGCATTGGATCCCATTACAGATGGTTGTGAGCCACCATGTGGATACTGGGAATTGGACTCAGGACCTCTGAAAGAGCAGTCAGCGCTCTTAACCACCAAGCCATCTCTCCAGCCAGATTTGTCCATTCTTGATCAGTATACAAGTCCACTGGGATAGAAAGGACACTGTCATTCTTCTCACCAGGACATGGAGGCTGAGTCTCATGCGGCAATGCAGATAGCGCTGCTAAGAACATTTTTGTGCATGGTTTTGGGGAACATATGCACACACACACACAAAAAAATCCCATCTGGGATATGGTCCTAAGAATGAAATTGCTGGGTCCTAGGGATATATGAGATTTAACCACTTTTAGCAGATATGACTAAATACTTTTCTGAAGTTATGTTTATTTTCTATTGCTTTCAAATGTTCTTTTTGGCTGGGCGTGGTGGCACACGCCTTTAATCCCAGAACTCGGGAGGCAAAGGCAGGCGGATTTCTGAGTTCGAGGCCAGCCTGGTCTACAAAGTGAGTTCCAGGACAGCCAGGGCTATACAAAGAAACCCTGTCTCAAAAAACCAAAAAAAAAAAAAAAATGTTCTTTTTGAGGGGCTGAAGAGATGGCTCAGTAGTTAAGAACACTGGCTTTTCTTCCAAAGGACCAGGGTTTAATTCCCAGCTCCCATGTGGCAGCTCCCCCTATCTGTAACTACAGTTCCAGGGGATGCAACACCCTCACACAGACATATATGCAAGCAAAATACAAATGCACATAAAATAAAAATAAACATGGGCTAAATTTTATTTCAAATGTTTTCTGGCAGTTGTGGTGCATGCATTTAAATCCAGCACTTGGGAGGCAGAGACAGGTGGATCTCCATGTGAGAGGCCAGCCTGGTCTACAAAGAACATCCAGGGCAATCTCAAAAACTAAAAACCAAAAACCAAAAACAAACAAAATGTTCTTTTGGGAGGGCTGGAGAGATGGCTCAGTGGTTAAATTTTTTTTTAAATCTAAAATAAACAAAAAAATTATGTTCTTTTGGTTTCTTTTATAAATGTAAATGTTTTTTCAAAATTATTTTAACAACTTTTACTTTATGAATATGTGTGCACATGATGTATGTATATGTGTGGCATTTGAGTGGAGCTGGGGTTCTACCTTCCTGTGAATTCTGGGGACCCAACTGATGTCAGCCTCCTTGGCAAGTCCCTGAACTTCTTTGGTCATCTCTCTAGCCCTCCACGGTTGGTTATTCATCCAGTATGAACAAGTGGGGCTCATTTACATAAGGTATCATCTTTAATCTTCTCAGGAGCCCTCTGGGACATATCTTATCATCTTCTCAGTGTAGGTAAGGAAATTTAGAGAAGTGAAGAGCGCTGTCCACATAGCTGAAGTGCCTAGATCTAAACTTAGGTCCAAGGCAAGAGTGTGAGATCTTGTCATTTTTTACACGTACATAACTTTTAAATTAAGTGGCTCTCAGGAGCATATAGTATCTTTGCATCTGATTTCAATTAAATCAAATATATTTGGTGACTGCTGTGTACTGAAAACATTTTTTAAAAGATTTTATTTATTTTATGTATGTGAGTACACGGTCACTGTCTTCAGACACACCAGAAAGAGGGTATTACATCCCATTATAGATGGTTGTGAGCTACCGTGTGGTTGCTGGGAATTGAACTCAGGACCTCTGGAAAAGTAGTCAGTGCTCTTAACCACTGAACCATCTCTTCAGTCCATACTGAAAACATTTGTAGACTCATATTAATTTACTTTTTCTAAATATTCCACCAGATTTTCTGATTACAAGGCAACTAGGTTTGAATGAAATATTTTGTTTGGTTGGTTTTGGTTTTTGTTTTTTAGATACAGGATTTTTCTGTGTACCCCTGGCTGTCCTGGAACTCACTTGAGGACCAGGCTGGCCAGGAACTCAGAGATCTGCCTGCCTCTGCCTCCTGAGTGTTGTGTGGGATTAAAAGTGTGGGCCACCAGGACCTGGCAGTTAATTTCTTTAAAATTTGTTTTAATGTGTGTGAGTATGTGAGTGTTTGTCTGCATGTATGTATGTATGTGCATCACATGCATGTCTAGTATCCACAGAAGCCAGAAAAGAGCAATGATTTCCTGGAACTGGAGTTAGAGATGTCTGTGAGCAGATATGTGGGTGCTGGGAAGTGAACTCAGGACCCCTGCAAGAGCAGCCACTGCTCTTAACCGCTGAGCCACCTCTCCAGCCTCTTGAGTGACATTTGTTTTTGGATGATTATAGGAGGATGGAGAGAGGCTTGAGTGGGTGTATATTAGGATACTAGTTATGGTTTGGGAGTGCTTTCTGGGGAGAGGTGAAGGGGTTGGGGTGGAGAAAGGAAAATGGCTCACCAAGGGAGAGTAAAGACCCTTGGCTCTAGTTTGGTTTCTGTTGCTCTGATAAAGCACACTGACCCAAAGAAACTTGAGGGGAAAAGGGTTTATTTCAGTTTATACTACACAGTCCATCACTGAGGGGAGTCGGACAGGAACTCGGAGCAGCATCTGTGGAGGAAGACTGCCTACTGGCACTCTCTCTCCCCATCACTCCCCAGCCTGCCTGTCCTAGGGCCCTTAGTGGGATCAAGGCAATTCCTCGCAGGCATGGCCTTAGGCAAACTTGTCTGAGGCAATTCTTCAACTGAGGTTGCCCTTTCCCACTGGTTATAGGTTGTATCAAGTTGACAGTAAAAACTTATCTAGTTCATCCTGCAAAGCTTTTCTAAAAACAAACAAACAAAGAAACAAACAAACAATATGTGCCTGTGCACAGGTGTACCATGGCATATATGAGGAGGTCAAAGGACAACTTGTAGGCGTCAGGCCCAGGTACTAAACTCAGGTTGTCAGGTTTAACAACAGGAACCTTTATCCACTGAGCCACCTCACAGCCCCTGCAAATTCTTTCCATCAGAGCCATTCAGTTCTGGAAGGCCAGAGAGAGCAGAAGGAACTTGAGGCATATCAGCCAACCTGGCTTGGCTATTAAATATGTAAACAGTCTGAGTGACCAATGACGTGGCTGGCCACCTCAGGGACAGTTGCTCTGGGTTGAGCGATGCCCAGGTCCCTGGCAATGCAGCAGACTACTGTGGCCCTGTGCTGGGAGTGGGAGGGACTGAGCCCCAGGTGACGTGGCAGTACTGCCAGAAGAGGCAATGTCATTTGAGAGGGCTGTCCTAGAGTCCCTACCCTTGGCCAAGGGGACTGCAGGGATCCTGAGAAAGCGGAAAGAGAATGCCTACGGGTCACTGTGGTAATCGGGAACAGAATGCTCCAAAGTCCTGCCCTCTGGCCCAGCTCCCAGCATACATAGCTAGTGCTGAGAGTATCCAGTTGTTTGGACAGCTTCACCCTTCTTCAGCATAGCCTGCTCAGGGTCAGTGCTCAGTTTCCTTTTGACCCAAGTTTCAGATGGCCCACGGTGTCCCTGCTCATGATTAAGACTGAAATAGCGGCCTGCTTTGCATACCTGTTCAGCCTGCATTTCAGTTCTTGTTTCTTTGAAAAGGATCTGTTAGGAAAGGAGCATGAAATGTCAGGTTCCGGTCTGGTATTCCCCACACTGCCCTTCAGCCGCAAAGCCTGACTTCTGTGGGGTTCCCGTTCACACCATGGTGTATGCCCTGCATACTAAGAGGCTCTGATTTACAAGTAGCTGGCTGACTGGTGACGCCACAGTGCTGTAAGATGACATCGCTCCCCTTCCATGGGGAAATCACTTGGCCCGGTCCAGCCCATCCTCACTTAAACTGCCTGTCAAAGACGAGACACTTCCTGGAACCATGTGCACCACAGCTGGCTAGCCTGTGCTAATATCTAATCCCTAGACCATGAAGACATCTTAAATTTACTTTTTCTCTTCCTTGGAGAAGTAGATGGTGGCTGCTCATCTGCCCTCTTCAATCCTTTCCAAATACAAGACAAGGTCTTAATCACCTTCTGAATACTTACGTTCACTATGTGGGAAATAGAGCGTGGGGTTGGTTGGTTGGTTGGTTGGTTGGTTTGATTGTTTGTTTTGAGGCAGGGCCTCAGGTATCCCAGGGTAGTTGAGGATGGCCTGTAACTCCTGATCCTCCTGCCTCCACTCCCACATGCTGAGATTATACGTGTACACTATCATGCCTTGTTTCCATGGTACTGGGAATCAAACTTAGGGCTTCTTGCATGTTAAACAAGCATTCTGTGAAAGCTTGAAAATTCTCCAAAAGGGCT
This sequence comes from Mus pahari, assembly GCF_900095145.1. Lineage (NCBI taxonomy): Eukaryota > Metazoa > Chordata > Mammalia > Rodentia > Muridae > Mus > Mus pahari. Next base: position 39,672,780 of record NC_034599.1, on the reverse strand, counting down.
CCATTTGTTGTCCCTCCTGTTTGTTAGCGGGATGCCATCCCTCCTGCTCAGAGAAGGCTCATGTCTCTTTCAGAAGTAAGTAGTTTTACCCTGACCCCCCCTCCCTTATTCACCCCTCTTTCCTCTAAAAAGCCCCTTTCCAATGACCTATATATTACTTATAGAAGTCTTTATGTATCCACTTTATCCAGAAAGTTCCTTCCATATCCTGAACAGCAGAGCCATGTAAGCTAAAAGCCAGGAAAGCTATAGACTCTAGAGTAACTGGTCAGATTTATATATAGAATATGTCAAGAGCTCCACTAAAAAAATAAAATAAAATAAATGAACTTGAACGGTTCACAAAAGAGGAAACATATTGTGCTAAAAGACACGTGGGAAAAAGTTCTACTTCAGTAGTAACAAAAGCAATGCAAATTTGAAAAAACCCAGGTACCACTTTCATCTATAAAACTTGTATAAAAATTTTAAAAAGAAGAAAAAAAATGGATATCCAGTAGCAGCAAGCACAAAGCACAGTGACCTTCCTCATGCAGTGCAGTGTTCATCCTCATGCAGTGTAGTGACCCTCCTCATGCAGTGCAGTGGTCATCCTCATGCAGTGTAGTGACCTTCCTCATGTAGTGCAGTGACATTCCTCATACAGTGCAGTGACCTTCCTCATGCAGCACAGTGACTTTCCTCATGCAGTGCAGTGGTCATCCTCATGCAGTGCAGTGACTTTCCTCACGCAGTACAGTGGTCATCCCCATGCAGTGTAGTGACCTTCTTCATGCAGTGCAGTGGTCATCCTCACGCAGTTCAGTGACCTTCCTCATGCAGTGTAGTGACCTTCCTCATGTAGTGCAATGACCTTCCTCATGCAGTGCAGTGACCTTCCTCATGCAATGCAGTGACCTTCTTCATGCAGTGCAGTGCCATCTTCATGCAGCACAGTGACCTTCCTCATGCAGTGCAGTGACCTTCCTCATGCAATGCAGTGACCTTCTTCATGCAGTGCAGTGCCATCTTCATGCAGCACAGTGACTTTCCTCATGCAGTGCAGTGACCTTCCTCTGGCAATATAGTGCCCATCCTCACCCCTGCTAGCAGGATGGTGAATAGGCACCACTTTCAGGGAAAGTGCTTGGTGTAGTGACTCTCTACCTGTTAAACTGTCCCAAGACAATGACCCAAGATATGTATAAAAGTTTACAAAGATACAATGTTACTTATAAGACCAAACAACCTATAAATAAAAATAGACTCTTGCTCAAATAAGAATATTGCCAGGCATGGTGGCGCATGCCTTTAATCCCAGCACTCGGGAGGCAGAGGCAGGTGGATTTCTGAGTTCTAGGCCAGCCTTGTCTACCAAGTGAGTTCCAGGACAGCCAGGGCTATACAGAGAAACCCTGTCTCGAAAAACCAAAAAAAAA
>NC_034599.1:39646573-39671198 GCF_900095145.1 Mus pahari | reverse complement strand
AATATTATCTGAGTTATTTAAACACTGAATAATAATAGTAATAATAATAATAATAATCTTTTTTCTTTCTTTTTCCTTTTTTTTTCTTCTTCAAAATAGGGTTTCTCTGTGCAGTCCTGGCTGACCTGATATTCCCTCTGTAGGCCAGGATGGTCTCCAACTCAGAGATCTGTGTGACTCTGTCTCCCCGATGCTGGTATTAAGGGTGTGTGCCAACCACTTAGTCTAATAATTTTTGTTTGTTTGTTTTTTTGAGACAAGGTTTCTCTGTGTAGCCCTGGCTGTTCTGGAACTCAATCTGTAGACCAGGCTGGCCTCGAACTCAGAAATCTGCCTGCCTCTGCCTCCCAAGTGCTGGGATTAAAGGCATGCACCACCACTGCCTGGCTAGTCTAATAATATTTTAATGTTCTGGTTAAGTATGTTGCAACATATTCTCCTAGTAGAACATGAGGTGAAATCATTAAGGTGTTTTAGCTGTGTATGATGGCATACTCCCTTAATCCTAGCACTCAGGAGGCAGAGGCAGGGGAATATCTGTAAATTCAAGGCCAGCCTGGTCTATATACCAACAGCCAGGACTTACATAAAGCTTTAACTTGGAATGGTGATGCACTCCTTTAATGCCTGCACTAAAGACTGGGAGACAGAGGTGGATATATCTCTGTGAGTTCGAGGCCAGCCTGGTCTACATAGTAAGACTGTCTCAAAAGAACAATAAAGGTGGACCCTGGAAGGTATATCTCCATGGCTGGAGACCTGAGCACTCTCATGAGCTCGCTCATCCCCTCTCAAGGACCACGTTTGTGATACCGTGAGAAAATGCTGCTTTTGTTGTTTGTTTTGTTTTTGTGAGACAGGGCGTCCCTATGTAGCACTTGGCTGGCCTGGAACTCACTACACAGATCAGGCTGTCGTCAAATTCATGGAGATCCACCTGCCTCTATCTCCAGGTACTGGGACCGAAGGAATGTACCATCCCAGCCACCGAGAAAATATTTTTATAAAAAGATTCATTATTTTTTTAACCCATGCATATGTGGAGAGATTTGCACATATGTGTCTGGGTGTTTATGGAAGCAAGAAGAAGGTGTCAGATCTCCTGGAGGAGGAATTACCATTGCTCATGAACCATTGCTGTGGAGGCGTGAACTGAACCCCGCCCATCCTCTGAAAGAATAGTAAGCTATCTTAACCTCTAGGCCATTCTCCAAGCCCAGGAAGATGCTGTAAACATCAGCAAACCAACCAAACAAACACAAGCCCCACAAACAGATATACAAAGCTCATATAAAAAACAACAGGAAAAGAAGGCAGCTGAGCTCGATCCGTTGTTCATTGGCTTGATTTTGAGACGGGTTTTACTCTGTATCCCAGGCTAGTCTGGAATTCATTATATAGCCCAGGCTATCCTCAAGCTCTTGGCAATCCTCCTACCACAGACTGCCAAATGTTAGACCACAGGCATGTACCACTGTATCATGTCTGGATGACGAGGGTGCACCACCACGCCATGGCAGGTTTTATTGTTATTGTTTAACATTATTCTTTCAAATTAAAAAAAAAACTATTTCAAGTATATGAATGTTTTACCTGCACTTGAGTACCTGCAGAGGTCACCAGGTGCCTGCAGAGGTCACCAGGTCTTCACTGTAGCTGTTGTTTGTTTGTTTGTTTCGAGACAGGGTTTCCCCCGTGTAGCTCTGTTGTCCTGGAACTCTGTAGACCAGGCTGGCTTCCAACTCAAAGTCCTCTCTGCCTCTGCCTCCCAAGTGCTGGGGATAAAGTCGTTCATCACCACAGCCTGGCTAAAAGTAAATTTTAAAAAAATCGCTGTCCTTTTTCCTGTCTGTAAATTGATATATCATGAAGTCCTCTTTTTGATTTGGATCAAGAGTTAAATCTTGGGACAACAGTTAAACTTGCCATTCCTGCCCAATAAGGCCCCACACTCTGGCCTGGGTTGGTGTGTCTTTAGGTCCCCTGTGAAGAGCTTCCTCTATTGCCAACCATGGAGAGTCAGGTGGGGTTTTATTCAGGCTGTGAAGAGGAAAGATAACCCCAGAAACAATAAAAACAAACTCACTGTTGCTATGAACTTCTAGCACCAGTTCACAAATAATACACCCCCACCCCCCCCAACTCTCAGTCCTGAGCACTTCTTGGTGTCTGATGAGGGAGAAAGTCAGTAAATCCAAAGGTGTCAGAGGATTGTACCATGACAAACAGGGGAAGGACCGAAGGAACAGGACTCATGGGGACCTAACTTAGATCTAACAGACGCACCAGAGAGGTGGTTGGCTTAAGGAAAGCCTCTAAAGGTAGCTCCTAATGAATTTAAAGACAGGTAAAGGTTAAATGGCAAATCGCGATTAGAATTCTGAGCAGACTAAAAAGCATGGCCAACATAAAAATTATTACATAGCTTTCCTTTTAGTCCAGTGTGTGTGTGGTGAGTTTGAGGAAGTAAAGAGGGCTGGTATTTCGAGGAGTGACGTCAGCTGAGAGTAGAAAGTGAGACGGAGGTTATGTAAGTGGTCTGGAGCTGGTGCAGTCAGTTACACTCATGCCATGTCAGCATGAGGGCCTGAGTCCAGGCTCAGCACCCACACAAATGCCAGGCAGTAGAGAATATAAAAAAAAATAGCTCAATGCCAGCCTTTGTCTTCCACTGGTGTTCACATGCCTAAACACCACACACACACACACACACACACTCAACACAGACATAACTCCCAGAAGTTGGGTCATATTAAGGGGAATGTCACCCAGCTGGGCTGGCTTTGTTGCACTGGAAAAGGAACCCAGAGCCTGTACCCACCAGACAGGTGGCCTACTACTGAATGGCATCCCAGCCTGGGTCCCCATGTCCCTGCAGGAATTTGGGTAAGAGTGTAAACATCTGTATTTTCCCTTGTAGGAATTTTCACCCAGATATGTGAGGAACTAAGGAGAAATAGAAGAAGCATTACTATAAACAATTTTAAACAAATACAAGAGTAGTCACAATACAATTATGGCTTGGCATGTGCCTGCCACCAGAACAAAAGCAAAAGTGTAAACTTTAACACACTAACTATTCAGTGAATTTCCCTTCCTTCAACTTTTAAATTCATTAATTAATTTGGATGGGGTCTTTCTACATAGTCCTGACTGTCCTGAAACTTACTATGTACGTAGACTAGGCTGGCCTTGAACTCATAGAGATCTGCCTGGCTTGGTCTCCCGTGTGCTGGGATTAAAGGTGTGCATCACCATGACCAGCTGTGTTAATATTCTTAAATACAGGTCTCTGTGGCTTTTGTTTTATTTTGCTTTTCTGGGTTTTTGTTTCTTTGTTGTTTTTGTTGTTGTTGTTTTCAGACAGGGGACCAGCCTTGAACTTAAGTTCCCTGTGCCTCTGGCTCCTAGCCCTTGGTACTGTCTCAGGCTCAATCTTTGCTTTTTTACAGGAGGTCCAGATGCAAGGGAAAATTTTCATTTGCACGGTCAGCAGGTGACTCTCTAAGAACACGTTCAACTGCCCCTCAGGTCCAGCAGTAGAGTGCCCTGTACCCATTGCTTCACGGAGAGGCCCAGTGGCTTGGTAGAGTTTGCTCTCTGGTTTTACTGTTGAAATTGACGTTATTTTTGTAAATTGACATTTTTTGGTCAGTTTCTAATTTCACAGTGGTGTTTGGCATCACCTTTTCTCATCTCCTCTCTTCCCATTTGCTCTGCAGGAACGTTACAAAGGTGTGCAACCTTCAGCCAAGGCTCCTTGCTAACACCGATGAACGCCTAGCGTTAGACAGTGTGATATTTGAGTTTCCTGGTGGTAAATAGATCACCACCTGAAGTTGCCAGTTTAAGCTCTTCCTTTGCATCTAAAATTTGTCCGTTGGATCACCACTCATTTAATTTATATGAGGCAGTTGTTTCCTAGGTATTTTCAGAGAAACATGCTGATAGCCTCAGGCAGAGCCAGGAACACGGGCTTTGGATGTGATGTGATGGGAGTCTGTGTGGATGGGCTATTACAGTCCATTGAGACATTACAGCTTTTTTGTTTAGCTTTGTGTGGGACTGAACCCTCTGGACTTCCCACATGCTAGACAAAGGCTATGCCACTGAGCCTCCTGCATAGTCCTGGGTCTTCCAAGACAGTGCTTCACTATGTAGCCCAGGTTAGCCCTCAAACTTGTAAGCCTTCTACTTTCACCTCCCAAAAGCTGGGATCACAGGCACAGATCACCAGACTTGACTCTGAGTGGATCTGGTGACTGTCTGGAGCTGACACAGGTGTGTGTTAGAAGTTAAAGGGGAGGAGCTGAAGAGATGTCTCAGTTGTTAGAATCCTTGTGGTGGACAGAGTTCAGCTCCCAACACCCCTGTCAATTGTCTGGAACCCCAGCTCCACGGGATCTGATGCCCCCCGGTCTCCACAGGCACCTGCATCCACATCCACATCCCCACATTCGAGCACACACACATAATTAACAATAATGAAGTCAAATCTTTAGGAAGAGGAGAATGAAATCAGGCAGTGTGGGCAAGTGCTGGGACCCTCAGAGAAGAGGCAGCGAGCCAGGCCCAAGAGGCTTCCTTTGTGTGTGTTAGGTGGACCTGGAAAGCGAGAGTAGGGGGTGGAATTAAGAGACAGCCTGCCTTGGAAACAGAGTGGCATCTCTTCTGGGCTTGCTTGAGTAACTTTCCGTTGCTTCTAGGAAGCCAGTGGGACTCTCTCCTCTGAGATAAGCAGGCCCATTCTCTATTCACCCCGTTCCCTGCTCCTAGAGGCTGTGACTGTGTGCATTTGGCTGCTGGGTGGAGGGAACACGTGAACACAGCGGAAAGAGCCTCAGGTCCACTGCGGAGATGTTTGCAGGGCTTCTGCCCTTCAGTGGGTACGATCCCACTCCGTGCTCAGAGCTGTCTTATCTCTGCTTTTTTTTTTTTTTTTTTTTTTGAGACAGGGTTTCTCTGTGTAGCCCTGGCTGTCCTGGAACTCACTCTGTAGACCAGGCTGACCTCAAACTCAGNTCACTCTGTAGACCAGGCTGACCTCAAACTCAGAAATCCGCCTACCTCTGCCTCCCGAGTGCTGGGATTAAAGGTGTGCGTCACCACGCCCGTCTTTATCTCTGCTTTCAATTTAGATCCTGAACAGGCCAAGGCTTTCTGCAAGCTGGGATGTTGGGAAAGTCTCTTCCAGCTGCTTGACCCTGTTTTCATGCCTGTACCCAAGGCTGAGCAGTCCAAACCTCTGACGCCCTAGGGGCCAAAGCGCCTTTTGTTTCCTGCAGGGATGGCTTCTCCACTTCCAGGTTCATCCGATACAGGCATTAAATAAGTGAATGCCCATCACACAGCGAATTCCTGTGCCACGGGGTAGACAGTGATGTCAATCTGTCTATGCACAAGCTCAGTAATTCTCTGATATAAAACTAGACTTTGGTTTAAAAAAAAAAAAGGTCTTGGGGTGTAGCTTATCGGCTAGGCTTGAGCTTCATGTACGAGGCACTGAGTTTGATGCCTACCACCGCAAAGCGGGAGGTGTGAAGGGAGAAAGTGGGTTATAACATTGGTAGTAGTATCGATATGAATGTGTATCTGGAGTGGGAGTCCAGCTGTGTTGTGTGCATGTGCGTCTATAACAGCATAGAAATGGCTCTAGATGGAAAGTCCAAATCTTTGCTCCTCATACATTCATTTGAATTTGTGGTAGCTCTGAAGAATATTCCTCAATTTGAACTTTTTCTGGTCTTCTTCTCCTCTACTATTGGGAAACAAACTTGGGGTCTCCTGCACTCTAGGCAAGTGGTCCATCACGGAACTGCACCCCCAGCTGGTGGCCCTTCTTACATTTATTGACCTGTTTACTGTTTGTTTGAGGAAAGTCCTCACAGTGTTTCCCTGGCTGGCCTGGAATTTGTTTTGTAGCTCAAGTAGGCCTTGAACTTTCCCAAGTAGCTGGGCTAACAAGCCTGTGTCACCAGCCCTGGGTCCTTGATTCCTAGATGGACTAAAGGAGGATGACCAGGTCATCTCAGACTGTACCAGACTCAGGAGAAAATACGCAGGCCCGAAGCCTGGGAGACAGTGTACTATCCTCCAAAGCTTCAAGAGGAAACCAGAGAGCTAGGGTCAGTGCAGTGTGGTGATGCCTCAGAGCCACACCAGCGGCTTGGGAGACAGGATGGTGAGCAGCATCTCTGTGAGGACCGTAGAGGTTGGCTGGGAAGGGATAGATGGACGGAGGAGTCCACATCTTTCTGATTGGTGAATTACAAAAGCTGTCAAGCAAAAGTGACTTAGCCATTTAACAGGTAATGCAAATGAATAAGAACGGACCCACTGAAGGTCACCCTTAATTGACATTTAAGTGCATCATCTATCTATCTATGTATCTATCACCTAACTGTCAATCATCTGTCTATTGAGATAAGATCTCAATATGTAGCCCTGGCTGGCCTGGAACTCACTATGTAATCAGGCTGGTCCCATAGAGAGACCCATGCCCCAACATCCAAAGTGCTGAGATTCAAGGTGTGCAGCACCATGCCTGGCCTAAAAACACTTTTGTTTGTTTTCTCTTGACGGTGGTGCCAGGTTTTGAACCCAGAACTTCCTAAGTGCTAGTTAAGACTCCACCGCTGTACAAGCTCTTAGCTAAAGCATATCATTTCTAAGTACGACATTCTCTAGTGCAACTGCCCGGCTGTTGTTAAACACAGAATCATCCTTTTAAATGATATGAAAATCATTGCAGGCCAGGTGATGGTGGCGCACACCTTTAGTCCCAGCACTCAGGAGGCAGAGGCATTTCCAGTCCAACCTAGTCTACAGCAAGTTCTAGGACAGCCAGGGCTACATAGAGAAACCCTGACTCGGGGGGAAAAAAAAAATCGTTGCAATTTCACAAAAACACCACCCCGCCCCCATCACACAGGTAAAGTGCTGACATGGTAGAAGGTTTGAGGGGGATTCCTACCACGTAACAAAAACCCATGCATTGTGCTTTAGAACCACAAAAGGACCCCTCCCATCTTTGTAGGTTTTCTCACGGTCCAGGATCCCGTTCAGGTTCACATTTTACACAGCCCTGTGGTTTGCCGTGTTTGAACATTGCTACATTAGAGCGGTTTCCCAGAATCCCCTCCCCCTGAATGGTTTCAGGTGAGCGTTGGCCAAAAGAGGAATTTTCGTCAGATCTGGAAGGCAGAAATGAGGCAGCAGGTTCTCTAAAGGTCGTCGTGGTAACTGTTGTGAGTTGTGCCAGTGAGCATGCATTTGCTTTGCTCCGACTGGGGTTAGAAACTGCTGACTCTGGCCCACCTGACCCGAGACAGCTAGGTGCTGGGGAAAGACACGGTCGCAGCTTTCCCTCCACAGTCCTCCCTCAGGCATTGTGTGTGACTCTTTCTGATCATCTGTCTCTTGTCCTTCCCTTCCTCAGATCCTTCTATCAAATCATGTAAAGTATGATCTCATGTCGGCCCATCTTTAACAACGGGGAGAGGCAAGGGTTCACTGTGACCTGAAAGCCAGCCTGGTCTATGCAGTGAGTTTCAGGACAGTCATGACTCTATAAAGAAACCCTATGGGGGTTGGGGGCGGGGAGAAGGTGAGCCAAGCATTATGGTGCACTTTAATCCCAGCACTTGGGAGGCAGAGGCAGGTGGATTTCTGAGTTCGAGGCCAACCTGGTCTACAAAGTGAGTTCCAGGACAGTCAGGGCTACACAGAAAAACCCTGTTTCAAAAACAAAACAATACAATACAAAATAAAAGAGCGAGCAGCACCACGCTGGGCATATGTGCTGCTGGGGCATGAACCTCACACACACACCAGGCTGGCACTCTACTATTACTTTTGCTCTTGTATATTGAGACATATGCTCTCTGACGGTCCTGGAACTCACTATGTAGAGTAGGCTGACCTTGAACTCACAGACATCAACCTGTCTCTGCCTCCAGATTCTAGCACGTTTTTTTTTTTTTTTTTTTTCCCCCGGGCAAAAACTTTTTTTTTTTTTTTTTTTTTGGTTTTTCAAGACAGAATTTCTCTGTATAGCCTTGGCTGTCCTGGAACTCACTCTGCTCTGTAGACCAGGCTGGCCCTGAACTCAGAAATCCACCTGCCTCTGCCTCCCGAGTGCTGGGATTAAAGGCGTGTGCCACCATCACCCGGCTACCTGGTTTGCCTTTCTTCTTCTTTTTTTTTTTTTGTTTTTTCTTTTTTGAGACAGGGTTTCTCTGTATAGCCCTGGCTGTCCTGGAACTCACTCTGTAGACCAGGCTGGCCCTGAACTCAGAAATCCACCTGCCTCTGCCTCCCGAGTGCTGGGATTAAAGGCGTGTGCCACCATCACCCGGCTACCTGGTTTGCCTTTCTTAACCATGGCCATCACCATGTCCCTCACACCAGCAGCAGGAAGTTTGTCCAGCCATCCCTTGATTCCCTTCACAGAGATGATATACAAGTTTTTGGCTCCTGTGTTGTAAGCACAGTTGATCACAGCTCCTACCAGAAGACCCAGGGAAATCTGGAATATCATTCTGGAGGACACACCACGTCCTTGCTTCGACATCTTGAGCATCCAGAAAGAGTCAGAAAGTGAGTCTAGCATTCATATTTGTGTGTGTGTGTGTGTGTGTGTGTGTGTGTGTGTATTTTTTATTTTATTTTATTTTTTAAAAAGGACAGAGGAAAACTCATGGGCCTCAGTGTTTTCTTTCCACCATGTAGGTCCTGGGGATGGGAGGCAGGTTATGAAGCCATCTGGTTTGGTGGCATGAGACCTGCTGAGCCATTAGGATAGCTCTATGGTTAAAATTGTCTTTATCCCCGAAAAAAAAAAAAAATCTAAGCCGGATGTGATGGCGCATGCCTTTAATCCCAGCACTCGGGAGGCAGAGGCAGGCAGATTTCTGAGTTTGAGGCCAGCCTGGTCTACAAAGTTAATTCCAGGACAGTCAGGGATATACAGAGAAACCCTGTCTCGAAACCCCGCCCCCCCAAAAAAAACGAAAAAACAAACAAACAAAAAAACTCTTTTCGAAAAATCAAAAAAAAAAAAAAAAAAAACCAAAAAAAAACAAAAACAAAAAGAGCCGGGCATGGGCATGGTGGCACACGACTTTAATTCCAGCACTCGGGAGGCAGAGGCAGGTAGATTTCTGAGTTCAAGGCCAGCCTGGTCTACAAAGTGAGTTCTAAGACAGCCAGGGCTAAACAGAGAAACCCTGTCTCGAAAAACCAAAAAAAAAAAAAAAAAAAAACAAACCTATTATCTTTGAGTACCACATTTTGTTTATCTATCCCCTGGATGCCGGGCATCTCGGCTGGTTCTATTTGTAGCCATGGTGACTAGCTCAGTAATAAACATCCATCTATCGTTGGGTATCTTCACTTATAGTCCTTTGGATAAGTGCCCAGGAGTGGCATAGCTAGGGCACTTGGAAGTTCAGTTTGTAGCGTTTTGAGGAACCTCTGCACTCAGCTCTGCAGGGGCTGGGCCAGCTCTTATTCCCCGGCAGCATGCAGGGCTCCTCTTTCCCCACATGCTTGAAGCTTGCCGACATTTGGTGTCTTTTTTCTTCTTTCTTTCTTTTTTAGGTTGTTTGAGACAAAGTTTTGCTATGTAGCCCAAGCTGGCCCAGAACCCACTATGTAGCCCAGGCTGGCCTCAGAGATCCGCCTGCTTCTGCTTCTGGGTGCTGGTAAAGGTGTGTGCCACCATGGCCTGCCATCAACTTTTTCAATGTGCGTTCTTGACATTAAAAGTATGTGCTTGGGCTGGTGAGATGGCTCAGGGGGTAACAGCACCCGACTGCTCAGGGGGTAACAGCACCCAACTGCTCTTCTGAAGGTCCTGAGTTCAAATCCCAGCAACCACATGGTGGCTCACAACCATCCGTAAGGAAATCTGACTCCCTCTTCTGGAGTGTCTGACAAAAGCTACAGTGTACTTACATATAATAAATAAATAAATAAATAAATAAATAAATAAAAGAGAGCAAGCTGAGCAAGCCAGAGCAAGCAAGCCAGTAAAGAACATCCCTCCATGGCTACTGCATCAGCTCCTGCTTTCTGACCTGCTTTTAAAAAAAAAAAAAAAAAAAAAAAAAAAGTATGTGCTCTACTATATATGACTTAAATAGCAATTTTAAAAACCAAGCATTCTATCAAAAATACATATACTAATTTAGTAATTTCATGCAGAGGAAAGATGGTAGGAAACTAATAAAAGCCTTTGAATTCTATAATTATACATTGTGATTCTGTAAGACAGATGCACTTCATGCACACAGCAAAAGTGGTGCAGTTTCTAAGTAGCCTTGACTCTGAGCGCAGGGGTTTTAAGCAGTGCTTGCTGGCATTGTGTGATGGTGCACACAATGCACAGTGAGCCCAAATGTGTGTTCGGAGTCCTCGCTGCAGCAAGACTGTGCAGTCCAGTGCCAGAAGCTCTGCCAGACCCCAGGGATTCATCCCAGGTGAAGTGTGGAGTCTCTTTCTGCTGGTGCTCTATGCAGAGTCCTTAGTTTGTTAATTTACTTTGTTACTTTGTATTTTTGAGACAGCATCTCTTTACATATCCCTGGCTGTCCTGGAACTCACAATGTAGACTTGTCTGGCCTCAAACTCACAACATAGACTTGTCCGGCCTCGAGCTCTCAGAGACCCACCTGCTTCTGTCTCTTGAGTGCTGGGATTAAAGGGGTGGGCCACCACAGCCAGGTCAACCTGCCATTTTTTAAAGTCCCTTCACAACAACTTCACACCTCCCCACACACACATCACACTGTCAACATCACACACACACACACACACACACACACACACACAAACCCGGAGCACCTTAAGGATACCTCTAACTAAACAGGTGAAAGACCTCTTAAATGGGAATGTTAAAACACTGAAGGAAGAAACTGAAGGAGAGACAGAGATGAAAAGAACCTTCATGCTCAGAGACTGTCAAAATTAATACTACAAAAGTGACTGTGGCCGGGCAGTGGTGGCACACTCATTTAATCCCAGCACTTGGAAGGCAGAGGCAGGCAGATTTCTGAGTTTGAGGCCAGCCTGATCTACAGAGTGAGTTCCAGGACAGCCAGGACTATACAGAGAAACCCTGTCTTGGAAAAAAAAAAGTGACTGTGATCTACAGAACACATGTAATTCCCATCAAAATTCCCATAACACTCTTCACAGAACTAGAAAGAAAATCCTAAAACTTAGATGGGAGCACAAAGATTCTGAGTGGTCCGAGCAATATAGTAAGCAGAAAGAAAGAAATATTTGGTCGCAAACTATACTACAGGATGATAGTAACACAAACTGTATGGTAATGCCACCAAACCTCACCCAGGTTACTAGGCTAGGATGGAACAAAGTGGGCTGCTGAGACAACTCAGGGGGCAAAGGTGGAGCCACCAATCCCCACGCCTGAATTTGATCCCTGGGCTCTACCCTCAGAGAGAACCCACTCCTGAAAAGTGTGTCCTTTGACCTCCACACAGTCACCATGGTACTTGTGTGCCCATGTGTGTGCACCCACATGGACATACAAAAAAGAAATAAATGTAATATTTTAAAAGACTAGAGCATAGTATCTTAAGTTGTGGATCAAGATCCTCGTAAATAAATGTAAGGAGTCAGGCAGTGATGGCACATGCCTTTCTAATCCCAACACTCAGGCAGAAGCAGCCGGATCTCTGTGAGTTAGATACCAGTCTGGTCTACAGAGGGAGTTTTGGGACAGCCAGAACTACACAGAGAAACCCTGTCTTGAAAACACAAAGCCAACCAACCAAAATCCTGTGTGTGCAGGTTTATATGTATATTCACATGTGAATGTGCAGATATGGAGGCCAGAGGTAATATTGGCTTTGGAATGACGTTAGTGATGTCTCATTCTTTGGACCTAACAAGGTACAGACTTTTCAGTATTACATTTAGCGTGTGTGTGTGTGTGTGTGTGTGTGTGTGTGTGTGTGTGTGTGTGTGTACTTGTGCCATGGCAAATAGTATGGAGGTCAGAGGACAACTTTTGGGAGTGGGTTCTTTCCTTCTAACCTGTGGATTCCAGGAATTGAACTCAGGTCCTCAGTCTTGGCAACAAGCACCTTTAACCATTAAGCCATCTGGACAGCCCCAGACACAAACTCTTAAAGATGAGAATTTGGGTCTTTATTTTAAAAAAAAGAAGATTTATTCATTTATTTTATGTATGTGAGTACACTGTAGCTGTACAGATGGTTGTGAGCCTTCATGTGGTTTTTAGGAATTGAATTTTTAGGACCTTTGCTCACTCTGGTCAATCCCGCTCGCTCAGTTCCTGCGCTCTCAGTCCCTCTTTGCTCTGGTCCAAAGACTGATTGATTGATTGATTTATATTGGATATTTTCTTCATTTACATTTCAAATGCTATCCCGAAAGTCCCAGATACCCTCCCCCCGCCCTGCTCCCCAATCCACCCACTCCCGCTTCCTGGCCCTGGCATTCCCCTGTACTGGGACATATGATCTTCGCAAGACCAAGAGCCTCTCTCCCATTGATGACCGACTAGGCCATCCTCTACTACATATGCAACTAGAGACACAGTTCTCTGGGGTACTGGTTAGTTCATATTGTTGATCCTCCTATAGGGTTGCAGACCTCTTTAGCTCCTTGGGTACTTCCTCTAGCTCCTACATTAGGGGCCCTGTGTTCCATCCAATAGATGACTGTGGGCATCCACTTCTGTATTTGCCAGGCACTGGCATAGCCTCACAAAAGATAGCTATACCAGGGTCCTGTCTACAAAATCTTGCTGGCGTATGCAATACCAAAGATTTATTTATTATTATACATAAGTACACTGTAGCTGACTTCAGAAGCATCAGATTTCATTATGGGTGGTTGTGAGCCACCACATGGTTGCTGGGATTTGAACTCAGGACCTTCAGAAGAGCAGTCAGTGCTCTTACCCACTGAGCCCTCTCACCAGCCAGAGAATTTGGATCTTATTTTCTGAATCTGATGGAATTTAAACGAATCTATGTCACTGGCAAGCAGTTACTTAAACTCTCATTTGGTTCTTCTGGTAGATGCTTGTGGAAGGTGAACTTGGTTAGTGCTAGGGTGTGGCTCAGTGATTAGAGCATTCACCTCCTGTGTGTAAGGCCCTGGGTTCAAGCCTCAGCACAGGGGTGGGAAGGGACATGAGACTAGAGTCTAAGTTAGTGTTTGTCTAGTATGCTAAAGATCTGGGTTCAATCTCTGTCTCCTGGGGCAGGGTGTAGGGAACGAGGTTGTATCACACTATGGAAAGAGGTTGGCAAAGGAAAAAGCGAGCCTAGAGCTTTAAATTTCTAGCTTTTGAGACCAAAAAATAAACAAACAAACAAAACCCTGAATTATTATTGCCCTAGAAGAGACTCTTACTCTCTGAGTCCTCAGGGTTAAGTCTTCAAACAAGCATACTCTTACGTCCGAACTTCCCGAGGCTGAACCAGAGCAGATGAATGTTCAACATAGCGGGGCCTCTTGTAAAATAAGAGAGACCCCAAAATCTCAGCATGGGGACATACATAGGGTTAGCTTCCAATGATGCTGAAGCCCTTAAACCCAGAGTTCTGTGGTTCTCCACCCCTACCCCACCCCTATCACTTAAAAGGGGGAAAAAGTGGTCTTTTCCTCTCTCTACAGCTAACATTGCCAACTTGTAGAACCTGTAATGGCCCCTGGAGGGAGGATACTTTACAGAGGCAGCTGGTCGGCCTGGAACCTACACAGTCACTGCCTTTTTCAAGTCACAGCATGTCCTGGCGGCGCCACACACACCAGAAGAATATTGAGAGTTTGTCGGTTTGTAAGTATGCCATCTTGCTTTTTGTTTTGACACACTTCAGTACTTAGCAAGAAGTTGGGTCAACAGGACAAAGGACTCTCTATGCCTGTGAGCTGAAACCCCCAGTGTGGGGGTGAGCGCCTGAACAGAACCTCACAGAAGAGAAACAACAGCTATACTTGTGCTGAGTATTCTGTAGAGCTGACCGATTCAAACTTGGTGATTGTGGAGAGTTGGAATGCTTGCAGATGCTGAGCCAAATGATCTTGAGCTAGCTCTCAAGATAATTTGTGTACCCCTCCTCAGCATCATACAAGCTGAACTTTGGATGTCGGTGTTTTACCTGCGTGGGGGTAATGCCTAGCTGGCTGGCACCAGACTCAGGTAAGGCAGAGGCATTTTAAGGTGAAGGGAGGTGAATGGACCAGTAGGGTTCTGGATAGGGTTTACCTTGCACGTCTGAGGCTGAGGAGGGGTGCACGTAGTGAGATAAGGAAAGCTCTACACTGAGCTACATCACGGGTCCCTTTTGGGTATTTTGGCAACTTTGGGCAATGAAGAAAGGGCCCCGGGTAGAGGTTATTTCTTTGGTATGAAAAGATTTAAAGAGATAAAACAAAATTACCAGGCCTTTAATAGTTTTCCATGCCTACCTTTGTGTCTGATCTAACATCCTGTTAATTGTTAGGTAAAATCTTTGGGATGGATTCTCCCCAGACCACTATCTTCCAATGTCACCGGCATCTGAGATCCCCGAAGAGATCTCCTGCTCTGTGGAGGATTCCAGCAAGGCATTTGGAAGTTGCTTTGGACTATGATTTCCTTCTGTTCTGTAACTAAGACAACAACTTCACGGAACTGATTCCACCATGAAGTTTGTCACTCAAGGCAACTGGACGCTGTGTCCCTGGGCCATGACAATCATATTTGGCTCAGAATAAATGTTTCTGCTTTAAGGTGAGAACTGTGGGGTTTGTGAAAGCCGCTCACACCTGAAATGTCAATGGATGGAAACTTGGGGAGTTTGTATGAGAAGGGAGCCCCAAAGGAGTCAGATTTGAAAAAAAGAAATGAGGTCTCAGATGTGGCTGAACTTACGAATGTGGGCACTGTTTTATAAATGCCTTCGATAGTTTCCAGGTTACTGTGTGTGTTCCTTTCCTCAGCCTCATACATGCAAGGGAAGCTCAACACTGAGCTACACCACCAGTCCCATTTCGCCAACTTGGCATGTTTGGTGGGGGTTATTTCTTTGATATGCAAAGTATCAAGTGCAGAACTAGACCTCCCTTCACCTCCAATGCCTCTGCCTTCCCTGAGTCAGGATGCCAGCCAACTAGGCATTGCCCCATCCAGGTAAAACACACACAAATTATTCAACCTAGCCTGGCCAACATTGTTTCTACCATGTCCTTGGCTCTGGGTAGAAACCTCTAGAAACACAGGCCATCTCACCTGTCACCAGCACCTGGCCACCTGCCTGAGTTTCCCAGGTGGAATGTCTGGTCTCATGCCTCCAGGGCCTAAGGATACACTCTTCTGTTTTTCCTGGGCCTTTCTTATCTCTTCTGGGACTGCACCTGATTGGTTATCTCATTGACCAATACAAAACAGTGCACCGAGTAGAGGTTCTGAGGCTAAGGTACTTGTTTGCTTGGTTCTAAGGGTCCCTGGGAGTCTGTTATTATACCCAAAGATGGAATGATGCTAAGAGGTCAGAACTCGAAACATGGCCAGGCAATGCTGAAGTGGACTCACCGCAGAATCAGCTCAATGCCCACTCTGGCAGAGTCCATCTGTTCCTCTCACAAAGTCCTCAGAAATGCACTGGAGGTAACACCAGAGTTTCTTCGAGTCACACTAGCTCACACTAGCCTTGAACTATGTAGCCCAGGCTGGCCTCAAACTCACTGCAATCCACTTAGCTCAGCTTCCCCAGTGCTAGGGTCACAGGTGTGAGCCACTACCACTGCCATGAGCTTCTGGTCCCCGCCCCCTCCCCTTCACCTCCTGAATCCTGCCTGGGATTAGACAGGAGGCACCGGGAACTCTGTGGTGCTGGAGAGAGTTCACAGCAGCGTTTTCCTCATGCCCCGACCAACTCCAGCGTTCCTCTATGGGCATGTTGTGTATGTGTGCTCATGTCTGTGCAAAAGCACGTGTGTGCATGTGTGTGTGGAGGGCAGGGCTATGTCAGATGTCTTTCTCAATGGCTCTCCACCTTAGTTTTTGACCCTGAAACTCACCAGTTCAGCTGGTCCAGAGATCCTTGTGTCCCTGCTTCCCTGGTGCTGGGGTCACAGCGGCACCCAGGCTGAGAGGACTCAGGGTTCTGCGCACACTAGGGGGCTCTCAGAAAACTGAGCTACATCCTCAACCCCTCCTCTACCCCTCCCTCCCTCCCTCCCTCTCACTCCCTCCTCCTTTCTTTCCTTCTTTTTTCTTTCTTTTCTTTTTATGTCTAGGCTCTCTCTATGTAGCCCTGGTTATCCTGGAACTCTCTATGTAGACCAGGCTGACTTTAACCTCATTGAGATCCACCTGCCTCTGCCTCATGAGTTCTGGGATTAAATGTGTGCTACAACACCCAGCTGTATCAGCATTTTAAATAAGCTCCGTGGTGGCTACTCTCTGAAGGTAAGGCGTGAGTGGGAAATTCATTTATAAAACAGACTCCCTGAGTTAATTCAGTGGGAGTGATGAGATATCAAATGGTCAGCAGGAAGTCTCTCAGCGCATAAGTTTCTTCAATCTTATACCTCCAAAACAATAGTCCGAAAGAAACTTATTTTCTTTTTTCTTTTTCTCTTTCTTTCTTTCTTTCTTTCTTTCTTTCTTTCTTTCTTTCTTTCTTTCTTTCTTTCTTTCTTTCTTTCTTGTATAGAATAGAGTTTATTTAGGGCATGGGGAGGGGAGTTAAGAGGGTAGTAGAGGCAGAGAAAGGCAGAGAGAAAGAGAGAGTAGAGAAGTAGAGGCCGGCCTTGACCAGGTGGAGAGAGGAGGGAAGGGAATGGGGAGAGAGAGAAACTTATTTTCTTTATAAAGTAGCCTGCCTCTGGTATTTTATTATAGCAACAGAAATCAGATTAATGCTGTAAGGATCTGAGTGAACAGAATATAATTTCCAGTGGGTAGAATCCCACATTGATGTTTATACTAGAAAAGTCCGAGTGGAAGCCTCTAGAACAGTCTGCATATGGAAACAGTAAATAGCACCACCTTTGTGGAAGAACTGCAGAGATACAGAAAGAGCCCTATTCACACGGCTTGTCTGTCTGTCCACAGACCTTAGAGCGCAGAAGGATGAGAATGTTTAGAAATCTGGTGATTATACTCGCAGGTGCTGCTCTGCCATGATGTCTTTGCAGAAGCAGATTAATATTCCCGTGGGATGCAGCCTCCCACTGACCTGGTAAATACTTCATACCTTGCACTTGCTGTAAACCTGGGCTCCATAGCTGTTTCTGTGAACATAAAGCACTGCATGCTGTGTTCTTACCCTTGGCAGGGCTACGTTCCATTCCCACAGTGCTCCTCCAGGCGACCACCACAGCGCTATCAGCCCTACAGTCTGTTATAATCTAGCTTCTGGTGGCTCTCCCTACGGACTGCCTTGCCAGCCATTCTGGCTTTCTCTTGCGGACTCAGAATGAGCAAGGCGGAAGCTCCATATCTCTTATGACTCAACCGCAAAAGGAATGTGTCAACAATATCCCTTCCCTTCACAAGTCAGCACAGTGGAGGGGCAGGGCCTCCACCCCTGTGGACAGGGAGCTGGGCCATCCCGGAACCGGAACCGGAAGTTACAGAATTCTTTGCCTCTTTAGTTTCACTTTTCTCTTTTTAAAACATATATATCTCTTGCCGGGCGTGGTGGCGCATGCCTTTAATCCCAGCACTCGGGAGGCAGAGGCAGGCGGATTTCTGAGTTTGAGGCCAGCCTGGTCTACAGAGTGAGTTCCAGGACAGCCAAGGCTACACAGAGAAACCCTGTCTCGAAAAAACAAAACAAACAAACAAAAACAAAAAACAAAAAAAAAAACCCCATATATATCTCCACATGGCGGCTCACAACTATCTGTAACTCCAACTTCAGAGGTTCTGAAGTGAAGCCCTCTTCTGGACGCCATGGATGCCAGTCATCATGCTGGAGTTTCATCATGTACACTCAGAGGCACACACAGCGCCATCAGCCATACAGTCTCTGTTGTAATCTAGCCCTCTACGACCTTTTATCTCAACTAGAGGAATCCTAGTGGGTGGGTGTGAGTATGGGTGTGTGTCTCAAAAATTACATATATACATATATGTAATACATATATATGCATTTATCTGTATAAATATTTGTATATTTTATATCACACACACACATGCATTGTCTGTTGAATGCATATGAGTACATGAACCTCCAGCATGACTGGCATCCCTGGCATCCAGAAGAGAGCTTCAGAACCTCTAAAGTTGGAGTTACAGAGATCTGTGAGCCACCATGTGGATGCTTAGAACTGGGAACCCTGAACCCAAGTCATGTGTAAGAACAGCCAGTGCTTGTAACCATAGAGCCATCTCTCTAGCCCTATTTTTACTTTCTTAAGCATGGGACTGTTCCAAAAACCTGAACTTTTTAAAAGCGCCATATTCATACAGATACTTGAATTCTCTGAGACAGGGTCTCACCATGAAGCCCTGGTTGGGCCAGAACTTGCTAAGTAGGCCTGGCTGGACCTTAAAGAGATCTGCCTGCCTCTGCTGGCCTCAAAGGCATGTGCTGCCACCCCACCCCACCCCTGTGGGAATATTATCAACAGGCCCATTGTGAGGACCAAGCCTTAGCCCGGGAGACAAAGGCTTCTCCCTCAGTTCCTGCTTCCAGTGCTGACTCCAGTTAGACTTTTTTTTTTGCACAGTTCTTTCTTCTCACACCTCGGGAACTTAACTTCCTTCCCTTTCTGTAAACTGAAGAACAAGTCCCTCTCCCCCCTCCCTTTCTTCCCTCCTCCAGAGAGATTTGTGCAAGTGTCTCAGCCACACCCCAGGGATACAGCTCATAAAGTCATTCCTTTCCAAGTGCAGAAGCTGTAAGGAGCAAGAGCTTTACCCAGCGTCCCACAGCCTGTGAGCAGCACAGCCAGGACCTTAATCTCCGCCTCCCTACCACGCCTCTGCCTTGAAGATGCTGGCAAAAGACTGGATTAAAATTTCACTCTATTTACAACTTATTAGCACAAGGACTAGAGGGACAGCTTTCCTGTCCTCATCCTTGAACTTGGTGGATCCCAAACATTATTGAGGTCACTCAACCGTATCTTTTTTTTAAGATTTATTTATTTCATTTATATGAGTTTATATGAGTACACTGTAGCTGTCTTCAGACATACCAGAAGAGGGTATTGGATCCCATTACAGGTGGCTGTGAACCACCATGTGATTGCTGGGAATTGAACTCAGGACCTTTGGAAGAGCAGTCAGTGCTCTTGACTGCTGAGCCATCTCTCCTCCCCAACCATATTCTTTGGTTGCATTAGAAATTTAAAACTGAGGGCCAGTGGGGTGGCTCAGTGGATAACAGTGCTTGCTGCCAAGACTGAGGGCCTGAGTTCGACTCTGGGACCCACATGGTGGAGAGAAGCAACTCCTGCAAGGTGCACTTTGACCTCCACAGATAGACTGGCACCTGTGCAAGCCCCCACACGAAGGAAATCAATGACTTTTCAAAACCTTAAAGCAAAGTATGGTGGCATACACCTCTAATTTCAGAGCTCAGGAGGCAGAGGTAACAGGATAAAAGAAAGTTGGAAACTAGCCTAGGTTACAGAGGAAGAGCCTGTGCCAAAAAGCCAAAATAGGAAAGAAAGAAGTTAAAATTAAGGAAAAACATTAAGTGATTTATTAACTATTCCAACAATAATAAGGCTATCAGCTAGGTGTAGTGGTGTACACTTTGAAGCCCAGCAGACCAATCTCTGAGTTTGAGTTCAGCCTGGGCTACATAAATAGTACCAAGACAGTCAGGACTATGTAAAGAGACTCTTTCAAACGACCTCCCCAGCCTCCAGAACAATAAAATGAAATAAAGTAACAGGTCTGTCATCAGTTACCATAACCTTCTGCTGTGGTTTGAATGTTGATGTCATTCCAGATTAATATATTAAAACCTAGTATCCATCAGTTAATGACGTGCACACCTGTGAGACCAGCAGTCGAGATACTGAGGCAGGGGGACCCAGAGTTCAAGGCTACCTGGGCTATGTACTGTGACCTGGTCTCAAATCAAAGGCTGTGTCTGAGTGGTAGAGTATGCTCAGCATACTCAGGGCCCTGAGTTCTACTCCAGCATTGCAAAAAGAAAAGAAAAGGGATGAGATGGGGGGGGGGGGAGCGTGGAAAGGAGGAGAGGGAGCTGCCTCTAACTGCTGCACTAACCCCCTAGTAGGATAGTATTAGATGCGTTTCATTTGAGAGGTCGTCAAATCCAGATGGGGAGGCTGAAGGAACCTTGGAGGGCAGCTTCACAAATAAACTCCTGGGAGTTTGTTCTCCTCACCTATCTCCTCACCATGTGAGGAGACAAAAGGTACCATCTAAGAGAAACGGGCTCAATCTGCTGGCTTGTCTCATCAGTCGCCAAATCTGCAGGGGCCCGGCCTCTAGCTCCCCAGCCTCCAGAATTGAGAATTGAAATCGTTTATAAATGACCCAGTCTAAGGTATTCTAGAATAGCAATTTGAATGGACCAAGGCAACTTTTTTTGATACTACATGGGGGGACATGATGGCTGTCCTTCTTAGCTTTCTGATGCTGTGATAAAGCAGTGACTTCAAGCAACTTAGGGAGAAGAAGGTCCATCATCAGGGGAACCAAGGCCGGAACCCAGAGGCAGGAACTGAAGCAGTTCGCAGAGGAATGCCGCTTACTGGCTTGTTCCCCATGGACCACTTGTCTAGGGTTGATGCTGCTCACAGTGGGCTGGGCTCTCTCTTACCAATCATTAATCCAAAAAATGCCTCACAGGCCAGTCTGACTGAGGCAATTCCTAAAACGAGGTTCTCTCTTCTCAGATGGCTGTAGTTTGCATCAAGTTGACATAAACAACCCAGCACAGTGGTGCATGCCTTTAATCTCCGTGCTAGGAGGCTGTCTTAGTTTGGGTTTCTATTGCTGTAAAGAGACACCATGACCATGGCAACTCCTATAAGGACACCATTTAATTGTGACTGGCTTACAGTTCAGAGGTTTAGTCCATTGTTGTCATGGCAGGAAGCATAGTGACACGGCTCTGGAGAGGTAGCTGAGAGTTCTACATCCAGATCCTCAGTCAACAGGAAGAGAGAGTGAGCCACTGGGCCTGACTTGAGCATCTGAAACCTCAAAGCCCACCCCCAAGTGACACACTTCTTCCTACAAGGCTACATCTACTCCACCAAGGCCACATGGCCTAATAGTGTCACTCCCCATGGGCCTCTGCGGGTCACTTTCATTCAAAATACTACAGAGGCAGAGGAAGGCAGATCTTTGTGAGCTCCTGGCTAGACTGACCTACGTAACTAGTTCCACGCCAGCCAGAGTTACACAGTGAGAGTATTGCAAAATAAAATAAGTAAGACAACAGCTAGATTCACATAATGATTTCTGCGGATATCTGTTGCGCTGTTACACCACACCACTCAGGGAAAACCTCACAGCTTAGTCACAACAGATGAGCAATGGGAATGTAATCTTAACCTCATGGTGCAAACAGTTCTGAAGGCATAGACTTTTCTGTGTGTGCGTGCCCACATGCATGTGTGTGTATGTATTTAATACGTATGGATGCACTTGTAAATGTGCATGTGTGTGTGTGTGTGTGGAGGTCAGAGGACAACCTTGGGTACCAATTTCATCTCTCATGGGACCAGGCGATCACCCACTGGCTAACCAGGTTGGTCAGTGAGCTCCCTGGGATCCACCTGTCTCCACCTCCTGAGCTCTGGCAGTACAAGCATGCACCACCACGCCTAGCCTTGTACGTGGTGGCTTCTGGGGGTTGATACTCAGGTCCTCAGGCTTCAGTCCTCAGCTGTCTCCCAGCTCTGCTATTGCTCTGGAAAGGGCCAAGCCACTGCCAGAATCCCCTGATCCTTCACTGAGGGCCGCTGTTTTAAGTGTTCTCACACAAGACCCCTGTCCCATTCTGCATTTTTGTTGCCGACCAGGACAGTCATCAATGCTGATTGTAAAGAATCAAATTTGATGGTTCATTTTAAAAATATGATTTTCTTGAGACAGCTTAGTCCAGTTCCAGCAAAATGGATGGCAATGGGCCCTGCTAGCTGTCTGGCCACCCCCTATCCCAACTAGAAGTTTAGAGCAGAAAATTACAAACAGCTTTAATTGCCTAAAGAGTGACCTGAGGATGAGGCCAGATTGTGCATCTGAAATCTTTAAAGGAGCAGCTTGTAAAATAAGGAGATTGACCCAGGTTTGGTCTTTGTTTAAAAACAGACCAATATTTCAGGCAGGTTCAATTCCTAGTACTCACGTGGTGGCTCACAACTGTGGGGAGTGGGAGCAGCCTCAAGAGCCAAGATGATGCCCTGGCTCCCAAGCCCTGTGCGGGATCCCTGTTTACCAAGAACCTGAGCCTGTGCACTTGTACAATCCTATGCTGCCCACCTGATGAGTCACTGGCCTATCAACGCGGGCCCTGCCTGCATGCACGGCTTGTGTTCAGAGCGTGCTGAATGCTGATTGGATCCAGGAGAGGGGGGAGGAATAAGATCAGAGGATAGACGGAAAGAAGAACTAAATGAGCCTGAGATAAAGACTGAAGCTGCTTGGAACCTTCCTTGGCGTTCGTGTTGTTTTTTTCCCCCGTCTCTGCCGGTCGGAGTTCGGGGTTGCAGCACACAACCATCCACAACTCCAGTTCCAGGGGATCCAGTGCCCTCTTCTAATTCCTGTTGGCAACAAGCAGGCACATATATACAAGTAGGTAAAACATTCATATATGGCCAGGCATGATGGCACACACTTTTAATTCCTGTACCCAGGAGGCAAAGGCAAGCAAATCTCTCAGAGTTCCAGGACAGCCAGGGCTATGTAGAGAGTCCCTGCCTCAACAGGGAGAGAGGGGGAAAGAGGGGGGGGGGAGAGGGAGGTGGATAGTGGATAGATGAATAGATAGATGATAGATAAATAGATAGATAGATAGACAGACAGTTGGATGATGGATGAACAGACAGACAGATGGATGGATGGACGGACAGACGGACAGATGATGGCATGGTGAGGCAAGCCTATCATCTCAGCTCTCAGGGGGTCCCATGATGAAATGGAAGTATAAAGCAATTTGAAAGGCAGGAGGAGAATTGTTGTGAGAAGACGCCATCACTCCCAGGTGGTGGCTTCATCTTGTCATTCCTGCCTTTTCCTACATGGCCCCACTAACAGGGTAGAGGCTGTTTGTTTATGTGGTAAAGGTATACACCACCATACCCAGCCTAAGCACCACTTCTGATAGGGCCGAGCCAGTTTATTAATTCTCACAGGGAAAGGAGCAATGCTTGTCTGTTTATTCCTTCAGGTAACATTCACAGATCACTTGGGCCTGTTCTGTATTTGTGAATACTGATGCCTTCACTCTGAATCACCCCTACAGAAGCATGCTGGCCATGGGCTCCTGCGGATGTGGGTTTTCCTCATGAGGAGCTCCAGTTTCTTCCTGCCAAAGACTGTCTGAAACATAGTCTTTCAGTTTGGTGCTTCCAAACTGCAAAGGTGCACCCAGATACCTGGTGAACTTTATTTGTTAGTTAGTTTTTATTGTTGTTGTTGTTGTCTTGTCTTTTATATTTCTGAGACAGGGTTTCTCTCTCATACCCTGGCTATCCTGGAACTCACTCTGTAGTCCAGGCTGGACTCAAACTCAGAAATCTGCCTGCCTCTGCCTCCTGAGTGCAGGATCAAAGACGTGTCTCACTACTATCAGGCTGTTGTTCTTTTGAGACAGGTTCTCACCGTGTAGCCCAAGCTAGCGTTGAACACACTGAACCTGCACTGCCTGTTCTGGGAATCCATCTGAAAGCAGATTGATTCAATAGCCAAGATGAGACCAGGCATGAAGCTAGGGAAGCAAAACTCTCAACAGCTAATCTTGAGTGAATGGAACTCTGCAAGCTGGTTGGTTTAATGACATAGTTTAGAACTAGTGGGGTGCTCTAGAAAAGCTTATAATTAAGAAAACTCAACTTACTGTATTCTAATTAACTCACAAATATTTTTCAACGTAATGTTCTTCTTTGTGAAAAACTCACAAAGTTTATTCTGCCACTTTTGAATCCAGTTCCCCTTCTGAACCCAGGAGGTTTGCGTGTCATGGAGTTCAGCCACAGATGCAGGGGTGGGGGTTGGGGGTGGGGAACCCCGACAACAGAACTGTCCTGTTAGTGCAAACCAGGACCCAGTCAGCATCCAGACAGGGAAGTATAGGTAATCAGTGCCAGTTGCCTGGCAACAGGCCCCTCCCATGATGGCCCCTAGAGCTTGACCCCTTACCAAGTTCATCACTCAGCCTCAACCCATTGAATTCCAGAGCTCTCCAGGGTAGGTGCTCAGGCTGCAGGGGACCGAGCTTGGAGCACCAGCAAGTCTTACAGAGAAGGAAATGGGGCTCCACAGAGAAAGTCGCTTGTTGAAGTTGAGTGGTTGGTGTGGCTAGAATGAGAACTCAGGTTGTCCACCTTTTGGTGAGATGAGTCTTCTACACAGTGCTAGGCAAACAGAGGGAAAGGGAGAGGGGCAGGGAAAGGGGGAGGGGGAGGGGGAGGG
>NC_034599.1:39630784-39646028 GCF_900095145.1 Mus pahari | reverse complement strand
AAAAAAAAAAAAAAAAAAAAAAAAAAAAGAAAAAAGAAAAAGAAAGAAAGAAATTAGATTCATAGATCTCAATTTCTCTCTCTCCCCTCCATCCTTTTTCTCCTATCTAGTGATTTAGTGAAACTTGGGGAGAAAGGGCAGGAAAAAGAAGAACCCACAAAGTAGCAAAGACCAGCTACAATGGTTTATCATCACCCCGTTGGTGGGTGACCTGGATTCACAGCCAGGGTTAGATACAGTACCACATAAACCAGTGGTGGTGCTACGTGCCTGTAATCCCAACACTTAGAAAGTGAAGACAGAAGGATTGGAACTTCAAAAGTTCAAAGTCACCCATAGCTAGAGAGTTTGAGGCCCACATCTGCACATCTGGAAGTCAGGAGTCATGTCCAACCACAGATCCCCTCCTCAGGAAAGGAGGAAACAAGAGTAAGGGATTGAAACTGGCCTGACCCACCAGCCTTGGATGAGCATGGGAGAGGCATGAGGCTTCCACCCTGTTTAAAGTCACAGAGTGCTTTTAAAGGGCAGAGCTCTGCTGGGCATGGTGGCCCATGCCTTTAACTCTAACACTTGAGAGGTAAAAGCAAGCAGATCTCTGTGAGGTAGAGGGCCAGCCTGGTCTACAGAACAAGTTCCAGACTAGCCAGAGCTGCATAGTGAGAACCTGTCTCAACAACAACAATAATAAAAAATAATAAAACAAAAGATAAGACCTCAGGCTAATGATATGGCTAGTATGTGGGTCAAAGGCATTTGCCACCAGCCCTGGCAGCCCAAGGCAACCTTACTCTCCTAAGGTAGAATGGGCTCCACAAGTTGACCAATGACTTTTACAAGCACAAGATAGCACATGTGACCACACACACACACACACACACACACACACACATAAGTAAGTCTAATAAAAAAAAAAAAAAGTTTAGCCGGCCGATGGTGGCACACACCTTTAGTTCCAGCACTCAGGAAGCAGAGGCAGGCAGATCTCCGAGTTCAAGGTCAGCCTGGTCTACAGATTGAGTTCCAGGACAGCCAGAGCTTCACAGAGAAACCCTGTCTCAAAACACTGTCAGAACAAAGTGGGGGGGGGGAGGGAGAAAAAGCAGGAAGAGGGTTTCTACCACAGCACCGCCAGCAATGTTAATAGATTACTTTCCTTAAGACCCAGTTTCTCTACCTGGAAGAAGTGTGTGCATTTGACAGAGCACACCCCTGTAGTGTGTGGTCTAAGCTTATTACACTTGAAGTAGCTATCAGTTCAAATCCCAGCTCTGCTGTGTGGCCATGGCCAGGGTTCCTAAAAAACCCATCATACCTCAGTGTCATCACTTGTAAAGTGATGATGACTAGAAGATAGGTTTCCACAGAGTCATCAGGAGGGCCTGGTGAATCTACATCATCCATCACCTCTGACCCCTGGTGTGTCCTGGGACACAAGCCTTGCTCTCTTCTCAGCCTAGAATCGCTTCATCGGCTTGAAATCCTGCGCATGCGCTGGCCAGGGCTCACGGTCCAAGGAGCTCTCAGTTCCCACGTCCAGCTTCTAGACGGTCTGCTCCACTCAGATAGCTGATCTATCTAGAGCCTCGCAGGACAAAAGCTGAACTCGTGTTCATCTTTAAACCTGTCCTTCCCAAGGTCTCCCCATCTCACTGCTACCTCACTCAAGGGCAGTTCGACCCTCCCAGATACCCAGGCCAGCGTTCTTGCACCCTTCCAAAGTCCTCGGCTCTGCCTTCCCAAGTACCCCAGTTGTATTTCTACTACTGTGATAAAGTACCCTGAACCACAGCAAGCATCATGCATCCCTGTAAATGCAAGGGCTTCCCTAATGGCCAGCTTGTCCCTTCCTACACCTCATCTTATGTTTCTTCTTTCTATTCTTTTTTTCTGAGATGAAGTCTTACGGTGTAGCCCTGCCCAGCCTGTAACTCACTACATAGACCAGGCTGGTCTCCAACTCACAGAGATCAACCTGTTTCTTCGTTCCCAGTAGTGGAATTAAGGGTATGCTCCCACCTGAGTTACCTTTTCCACGGACACTAATACCCTTCTGTTGTACCAGTACCCTGCCCAGCGCATTTGTTCACTGACTGTCCTTCCCTATTAGAACCCAGGCTTCACAGAACTTTGAAGACAGGGATCAGGCACGCTCACGGCTTCCTCCTCAGAGCCTAGACCTGGAAAGTGAGACCAAAAGGCTCTTCTTAATCGATACTGATTAGATACAGCCAGCGCATGTTAATTCTAGTAATTACATTAGCATTTTGGAAATAGCTAGAGGAGAGGGGGATGCTGTTAGGCACTGGAGTTTCACGGGGAAAATCTCCAGTGTTTATGAGACCATCCTAAGTGAAAAGTGTTACAAAATTACATGTAAAATTTAGGATTAGTAACTTACAAGTAGTATAAAGAAGAAAAAAGGGGATGGGGTAGCTGGAGATGGGAATCGGCAGTTAAGAGCACTTGCTGCTCTTCTGGAGGTCCAGTTCAGCTCCCAGTACTGCTTGTCACATGGTATAATCATGTGTCACTCCAGCTGCGATGCCTCGTGCCTGTGTAGGTACCTGCACTCACATGCACATAACACCAGCAGACATACAGATCTACACATACTTTTTTTTGTTTTGTTTTGTTTTGTTCTGTTTTGAGACAAGGTTTTTCTGTGTAGCCCTGGCTGTCTAGGAACTCTCTCTGTAGACCAGGATAGCCTCAACTCAGAGATCTGCCTGCCTCTGCATCTCAAGTGCTGGGATGAAAGGCAAGTGCCACCACTGCCAGGCTCAAAATATTTTTAAATTAATTAATTAAAAAGACAAAAACTACTGCTAAAGCAGTTGTTGCTCTTCCAGAGGGCCCAGGTTCAAGTCCCAGTACTTACAAGGAGTTCACAAACATCTGTTGCTCCAGTTCCAGGGGATCTGACCCCTATGTCTCACCTCTCAGAGAACTAGGCACACAAATAGTGTGCATAGACACGGGCAAACAACCCATGTACATACAGTATAAAAAGAACTTAAAGATTAAAATAATAAATAAATACATTTTTAAAACAATGTATTCTCAGGCTGGAAAGGCAGCTCAGTTGGCTGCTCTTACTAAAGACACAGGTTCAATTTCCAGGGCTCACCACTACCTGTAACTCTAGACCCAGGGGATCCAACACCCTCTTCTAACCTTCACAGACTCCTGCACACACATAGTACACAGACATGCACGTAAAAATAGACACACGCCGGCCGGGCGTGGTGGCTCACGCCTTTAATCCCAGCACTCAGGAAACAGAGGCAGGCAGATTTCTGAGTTTGAGGCCAGCCTGGTCTACAGAGTGAGTTCCAGGACAGCCAGGGCTATACAGTGAAACCCTGTCTCGAAAAATAAAAAAAAAAAAAAAAAAAAAAAAAAAAAAAAAAAAAAAAAAAAAAAAAAAAAAAAAAAAAAAAAAAAAAAGACACACAGGCACACACACATAAAAAGCAAATCAGGGAATGAAGAGCTGGCTCAAAGGTTAAGAGCACTGGCTGCTCTTCCAGAGGAGCTGGTGTTTGGTTCCCAGTGTCTACCAGAGGCTCACAACCATCTTAATGTAACTCCTGTCCTGCGGGATCCAAGGCTCCCTTCTGACTTGTTTGGAAACTTACACAACAACAACATGTGGGATGCACACACACACACACACACACACACACACATATGCAGGCAAATACTCATGCACATAAAGTAATAAAATAAATATTTTTTATTTCAATAACTTAAAAATAATCATGTGTGCTCATGATGTAGAATTAGATTTTTCAGAAATAATTAAAAGAAGCCATTTGAGCCAGGCAGGGGTGGCGCACACCTTTAGTCCCAGCACTTGGGAGGCAGAGGCAGGCTGATTTCTGAGTTCGAGGCCAGCCTGGTCTACAGAGTGAGTTCCAGGCAGGACAGCCAGGACTGCACAGAGAAACCCTGTCTCGAACCCCCCCCCCCAAAAAAAAAGCCTTTTGAAAAAAATTCTTTCCCTACCCGGGCTCTAGTTGCTTTCACTTAAACACAAACGTGTAGCTCACAGAGAAGCCTGGTGTGTACCCTGCCCTCGGAAGCTATGACTAAAGGGACACATTCCAGTGCCCTTTGCCAGTTCTGAGAGTAGATTGCTAAGAACACCTGTGCCCTTTGCCCTGTGCCCGGCAGTGCTGTAGGCAGCTGCCATTGGAGACCTCCAGATGACCAGCCTTCTGGAAGCCTCCCAGGGCCTGTGTGACCAGGGGAGAAGCCCGGGGTGAGACTGGACTCCCCCAGTGATCTCTTCTCTCAAGTGCACTAGGTCACAGCTCAGTAATCATGGATCAGAGGAGCCCCCCGTTAGCTGTTGGGGTCACTTCTGAGACGTTCTCTTTGATGTCTTCCCTACTCAGCCACCTCAGACAAGAACTCAATTATTTGAGTTTCCCCTGCCGTTGACCAGCGCCTGTCTCCAGGACAGCAAGTTCATTTTCTAGGCACTGGGCTGGGTCATGGTGTTTGTGGTCCATTGTCTGGTTCTCTTCCCCACCCCAAGTCTGGGAAGTCTAAAGCGGTAAGTGTTTCATGGGGAACTAACTAGGCCCAGCGAGTTGCCCTCCCGTGGAGCTAGCTTCCATTCCTCCCTGGCTCTAGTCTCAGTGGTATCAGCTCTGTAGCAGTTGAAGACCCTGGAGGATTGTGGGATTGCATTGCTGCCTGAAGAATTCTACCTGCCTTGTTTAGTTTCCTAGGTCCCTTGCTTAAGGGAATGTAGGATTTTAGGCAAGTGTTCTTCCCCCGCCCCCGCCCCCGCCCCCGCCCCCCACGGTTGTTAGAGACAGAACCCAGGGCCTCAAGCCTTGAAAGGGTGGGATTGTGGAGGTACAACCACTGCTACAGGAAGCGAAGGTTAAAGGCTTATTTCCCATACTTTTGCTCATCCTTCAACAAACTTTGCTGCATATTGAGTCTGCCTATAAGCCTGGCACTGTGAGGGTGGTTAAGCAGCAAGGCAGGGAGATGGCTCAGTGGGTGAAGACTCTCGCCTGGGGGCCTGACGGCCTGAGGACTTGTCCGGTAGAAAGAGAGAACCGACTCCTGCAAAGTGGCATTCGCGCTCTCCCCACCATGAATAAGCGAATGTACAACTTCTAAACAATGTTTTCAACGGAGGAGGAAGCAATTGGCAACTCCACACACATCTCCACAAGAAAGCCAGTGCCTGCCCTCCCCCACCCGGGGAAGCCTACCTGGATAAACCCATGGGCACATCTGCCCAGCACCCACTAGATACTGTGCACACTCGCAAGCCTCCTTTTTCAGGTAGGGGTTATACCGTGTACACACAAGGAAGGACACACAGACACTTGCCAAGCGTCATTCAGGTTACTGACCAGCAAAGCTTTCATACAAACCTTCAGTGCTATCTCCCAACCTTGCTGGGAGCCTCAACGTGAGCTTTACAGGCAGGGATCCTGTACACCGGAACCCCACCTTTCCTGCCCATCAGTCCATTCATCCAGTCGGTCAATCAAACACAATGATTGGAGCACCCATGGTGTGTAAAACTTTGGGGACAAGACGGGAAGGATGGATCACAAACGGCTTTGCCACTAGAGCTTCTCACAACCTAGCCAGAGTGTGTAATTCTTCAGTAACGTGAAAATAAGGTAGGCCATGAGAAAACGCTGAGAGAGTACCAGGTCAAGGTGGGGCAGGGGCCTCCCTGACTTTAGAGACTGTGGAGGAAGGCAGGCCCACTGAAGTAGCTTTAAGGTTGTTTAGGCTTTGGACATAGGAGATCTGGAGATTCCAGAAGGAAAGCCTATAAGAGGTGGGAAGGCTTAGAGTTATGGATAGAAGGAAAGCTATTACCGTCCTGGTTATTAGAAGGGATGGCAGGGCATAAATTTGGAAACACATGAGAGACATGCCTATTACCTGGAAAACAGAAGTTGATGAATCTAGACTACGTACAGAAGACCTAATAGGCCAGGCCGCAGAGCTGACCATGTCTGTCACTGTTAGAGCTGTTGACGGGGTTTCCCCCTTGTGACCCTCTGTGAGGGAAGGCCAGATGGCCCCTCCATCTCTGCTCTCTCCAGATCCAGTCTCACTCTGTCAGCAGCCCTATCCCCCAGTGCTGTGTCATCACTTACTCACTAGCAGATGCCTGACCCACACGCACAGGCCCCCGTTTGCAGCCCAGAACACTTCCTTCCTGGAGCCGTGGGGCCGAGTCATTTGGAAACCTCTCTCTCATGCGGTGTGATCAGGGTGCAGATAGAGCAGGTGGGGCACCTCCACAGCTCCCGAAATGCATGCGGTGAGGAGTTTCGCTGGCCTATTGCCTCCACCTGGGGTCTGGCTCACTTTCACTGCAGGACAACCACATCAGGAAACTGCTGTCAGCCATTTCCTGCCTTTGCTTCCAGGTCACTTTGTCCCTCTTGCCCTACTCTAGGCCACCCACGGCCTAAGCCTCTAACCACCTGGTCATTGACCGCAGCCTCTCTCGCTCTTGTGAAGGCTCTGAGAACTGAAAATGGGAGAGCCAGAGTTTGTGCCCTTGACTTAAGCCACTGTAGAAGCTTCAGGAACCAGGTACGGCAGCTCAAAATTGCGATCTAAGGAAGCTGAGGCTGGAGAACTGGGAGATCAAGGAAAGTCTGGGTACACAGTCTCGAATGAAAGAACTGTGAACATGTCAGTTAGCTGCCCAGTTCAGCCAAGCACAATGGCCCACATCAGAACTAGCCCAGACTCCCTGCTGGCTGGATAGACCTGGGTCTACAGAGGTTGCCTTTCGTCCTAAACAAAATACGCTAAGAACTCCCAAATAGCTTCTCTACAGGCTGGGACGATGCGCTTGTGTGAAGCAATGAATGTGAGGGGCCTCCCACATAAATCAGTCTGGGAGATAGCAGTCCAGTTGTTAGGTCATGAGGATTAATGCTGTTCTTAGCTTGATGCCCTTTCTCTTCATAGAACGAGTAAGTTTTTACAACTATATTATGAGTTTCAGTCAGCATGGTTTATGTGTTTAATGCTCAGCTCCACGGTGCAGCATGGGCTACGCCACGTGTGGCTGTGTTTCTCATTACTTCCCCAGCACGTAGGTCAGTACCTGGAATGGTCAGGCCCACAGAGTAATTCATTGTTATCAAAGGACTTGCCACCCATCTTCATTGGAGACGTTGATTGGGTGGTCTGTCGAAACTGGTATGTAATCGGTGATTTGTTATCTTACCTGGATGTCAGCATCGCTGTGAGGGTATGTAGTGTAGTCTCTGCTGTGTTCCCAGCTGTCCCCTCAGGCCCTCTCAGGCCTGCCTTCCTCACCTCCTGTCCCTTGTCACACTCTGTCCAACCCATGCTAGTAGCTCACTGTCTGCTCACTTGGATGTGTGCTACTGTCTGCTGCACCCAGGCCTGCCCTCGGAGTCCTGCATCGAACTTAGAGTGTCTAAGTCAGCACTGAGGACTACCACTCCTCCTTCTCCAGCAGCCATCGACTGCCTATAGCACCTCAGAGAGGGACGGGCCTCATGAGGTGACACTATCCGTGCCATACATGACATGTATTAACACAAGACAGGATTTGATGGGCCCAGCCTTGTACATATCTACAGTGAGTTCATGAGTACCATAACCATGCCGTGTACGGAAGATATAACACTCATAGAACACCCTCATAGAACACCATCTTATACTCTAGTCATCCTTCCTTCTGAGACAGTCCCTGAGTCTCAGAGGTGGTGATGCTGCTGTCTCATTTAGGGACACTTCGACCAGTACATAGTCATCACATTAACCATCGTCTACTACAAAAAAGAGTTAGAGAATTTGTATTTCTAATTTTGAACCCCAATGTATCTTATATATGTGACTCCATAAAAGGAAGTTGCCTGAGTGGCCATCATTTTTTGAAAGGTGTAGTTTATGTGAGCATGAGCCTTTAATCCTATCACTTAAGAAGCAGAGGCAGGTAGATCCTGTGAGTCTGAGGCCAGCTTATCTACAAGTGAGTTCTAGACCTGTTAAGGTTACATAGTAAAATCCTGACTTCAGACAGACAGACAGACAGCAAAAGAGTGAGGTTGGGGAGTAAGAAGGAAGAAAATATGAGTATTATATATACTAAGTATTCTTTATAATGTTTATTATATGTTGTGCTGGATGGTTTCATGTTGATGACACAGTCTAGACTCATTGGAGAAGAGGGAACCTCAATTAAGAAAATATTTCCATAAGACTGGGCTGTAGACAGACTTGTAGGGCATTTTGTTATTTATAGATGGGCGAGGGGCACCTCTGGGCTAGTGGTCCAGGGTCTAGAGCAAAGCAGGCTAAAGAAACCATGAGGATCGAGCCAGTAGGCAGCACCCCTTCGTGGCCTCTGCATTAGCTCCTGCCTTCAGGTTCCTGCCTGGTTTGAGCTCCCGCCTTGGCTTCTCTCAGTAGCCTAGGACGCGGGATCTGTAAGCTGAGCAGAGCCTTTCCTCCTCATGCTGCTTTTGCTGACGGCACTTTACCATAGCAGTGGTGAGCCTAACTAAGACAGAAGTGTGTGCACACCAAGCAGGCTGCATCGAATGTATGTCTCACTGTGGGGCACAGTCCAAGTGACAGGATACATGATGTATGTAACAGGGACTAAACACTCAGTTAGAGCCGAGGCTGAAGCTGATCCCAGTGGCAGACATTTGTAGTCTCAGCACGTAGAACGCGGAAGCAGGAGGGACGACATGAGTTTGAGGCCAGCCCAGGTAACAGGCAACAGCGTGAGATCTTGTCAAACAAACCAGAATTACAAAACAAGTTCAGGGAGATGGCTTGACAGATAAAGGTACTCACTGCCAAGCCTGGGGACCCAAGTAAGAACTGACTCCTGCAAATTGTCCTCTGTCCTCCACACATGTATGTAGAATGCTCATGCCCATATATACACACACACAAATACATCCATCCATACATACATACACACATATACATGTGTGCAGATATAATACATACTACACACACATGCATGCATACACACATACATATGCACACATATATGCATACATATGGCAACAACAATATAGAGTGGAAACTAAAATAGACCAGCAAAGTATCTGAGGCAGAGGCAGCCAAGCCCGTGCGGCATGATGGAAGTCTCAGCTGTTCCAGAGTCGGCCCTGGGGACACTCATTCTGTGCCAAGAAGCAGGTGGGTTTTACTAGCTGTGGGAGGTGCTGTCCTTGATCCAGAAAAGTCTCCATTATGTAATGTGCCCTTTGTGTAGACAGGCTGAGAGCTCTGTGGGACGGGCTGGGAGGTCCAGTATGGCATGCTCGCTGTGTCGGAACAGGGCACTGACTGGTGTTTCTAAGTAAAGAGGTCCTTGTGGTCTAGGGCACCGGTTTTCTGAGTGTTCTCAGGACATATGCTAGACCCATGACTCTAAGGCCAGAGTCAGCCACTCGGCTGGAGCCCAGGCCTTACCAAGCCCTTCAGGCCACTGCGTCAAGTTCGAGAACCGCTATCTGAGGAACAACTGTTTGGTGTTTAGGGCATCTTAGAATATTGGGCAAAGCCGCTCCTTGATGAACAGCAGAAGTGCCAGGACCTCCATCTGGCCTTTAGGTGCTGTACCTACACTCTTTCCCTCCGTCTCTCAGCCTTATACAGCACATTCATACACAGCTCTCCTGTGAGAGAAGGCGGCTTGAACCTTTAACCCAAGCACCTTCCACCCTGTACCACTGAGCCATGTTATGTTAACCCGGTACCACTGAAAATATTCTCAATGCATGGATAGATACATATACAAGTGCATCCACAGGTCTGTCCTGCCCTCCCTGTTAGACACACTGCCCCGGTGTTGTCTCTTCCCTGACCAGTGCTCATTTTGGAACTCATCCGGTAAACACCTGTTCCAGACATCTGACTCCCTCTCCGGGCTGAGGTGCCCAGAGACACAAATAGTCCCTGTAACCTTACGGTAACCTTGGCGTGCCAACCCAACACCTGGCCTGTTTCCTCCCTGCAGACTACTTACTACCTGGTACCTAAAGACAGCAGAGCTGTGTGTGTGGGAGTTGGCTCCCAGCAATGACAACCTTTATTGCCCACTTCCTGTGTTGACTGTAATGTGCTGTTGGGTCCTGGTGCCTGAGTGAGCCGCTACCCTTCATACTGCCTCTCACTGCCGTCTGAAGCTCAGTTTCCATGTCTGTAATGTGGTGATATCATTGTTACACTTAGAGGCTGTTCAGAGGATGAAAGGAAGGGAGAGTGTAAAGAATTTAGCTTCGTGTGTGGAACACAGCACTAAGAAACAGCCTCTGGAGGGGTTAGCCATAGTTTTCCCCTGAGACAGGAAAGCACAAGTCCTTTGCAAACCGTGTGGCCTTGTGCGGAGTTAGGTTTGATGCCTGTGGAGCTGCCTCTAGACTCTGGCTCTCTAAACCTTTCTCACTACAATCATGAGAAGAAGAAAAGGAGGAGGAGGAGAAAGGAGAAGAAGAGGAGGGACAGAAGTGACTGTTTCTCTACCTTCCAGTCCCTAACGATGGCAGGCACCATGCCACTAACTTCTAACACAGATGTTTTAACAGTTTTATATGAAGAGTGAATGTTAAGGGCTGGGGGGGGGGGGCAACCTGGTGTACTGGCCTAGCCTATGGGCAGGGCTTGGTTTGAACCCCTGGTCCTGGGCGTGGGGGGAAGAGTGAGTTGAGCATGGTGGTGCATACCTATCACCCCAGCATTTCGGAGCCAAAGGCAAGTGGGTCTCTGTGAGTTCAAAGCCAGTCAGTCTCCTGTGCACAGTGAGGGCCTATCTGGAAAATAAAAGTAAAAAGAAATAAGACGGACAGACAGATACAGTGAAGTATAAAGATTGAGAAAAGCTAAACTTGAGAGCCACAGGGCTGTGTAACTGCCAGATGCTGTAAAAATCCTACCTAAGTTGATCTTCCTTAAGGACTTAGAGGGACCCTACTCTTTCTGAGGCTAATGAGCTGTGAAGTGGTACTGCTCACCATTGAAAGAGACCCAGAGGAAAAATAATGAGGTCTCCACCCAGGACCAGAGAAGAGCACTCCCGGTTAATAAAAGGCTGAGGCAGAGGGGACCTATTCCCTCCAGCAACGCTCTAAGCCTCTGTGGCCCAGGTTAATTTTTCTGTGGGTACAAGTGATTATAACGAGCAGCTGGAAGAAATGAAAATGTAATACAATCTATTAACAGTGAGGCATAATTACTGAGAAAAATCCACCTGAGCTGGGGCTTAAGCAGCCCCCCACACCTAAGCCAGACACAAATCTGGCAAAGCCACCACTGGTCACTTCAGTGAGAAGCCTGGGGTAGAATAATTCAGCCTTGGGAAAGCTGTCCCCAGGGTAGAAATTGAGAATCACACACAAACGGCAAATTGAAATGTAATCTTGGCTGGCTTACCTGGAAGCACCCCACCCCCGCTGACTGTCACATAAAGTTGAAACCTCTGCCTTCACCTCTTTTAAGTCAAGGACCACAGCATAGGCATTGCCTTCTCCATCCTGGAGAAGCTACTCTGGTTCTATGGGTTTGAAGATTTCAGTTACCATAGCAACTCTCGGCAACCATCAGCTTACAAGAGTGTATTTTGGCTCCCAGTTTTGGAGGTATCAGCTCATCACCAGCTAACACCATTGCTTTTGACCTATGGTAGCAGTTTATGGCAGAACCACGTGGCAGAGGAAGCCATCTGTGTGATGGTACAGATGCTCTGAGGGGATCCCTGGAGCCTAACCCCGCCTCTGCTCCACCTCTGCTTCTGTTTGGAGCTTGGGCTTATGAGGCAGTGTCTTGCTCTGAACATTCAGGTCATCCAGGATGGCCCTAAACACACAGAAATCCTCCTGCCTCAGCACTCTATTATCTGTGTTAAGTTAGAGGGGCTGGAGAGATGGTTCAGTGGTTAAGAGCACTGACTGTTCTTGAGTTCAATTCCCAGCAACCACATGGTGGCTCACAGTCACCTGTAATGGGATCTGATGCCCTTTTCTGGTGTGTCTGAAGACAGCTACAGAATACTCACATACATAAATTTTTAAAAATTATTTAAAAAAAGATTAAATTGGGCGTGGTGGCACAAACCTTTAATCCCAGCACTCAGGAGGCAGAGGCAGGCAGATTTCTGAGTTCAAGGTCAGCCTGGTCTACAGAGTGAGTTCCAGGACAGCCAAGGCTACACAGAGAAACCCTGTCTCGAAAAAAAAAATTGCAGATAGATGTTCCTCCACACTGCTTTAAGCCCCATCTCTTTATTTATTGACCTATATATCTCATTTATTTTTATTATTGTATTAGTTTGTTTCTCTGGTGCTGTGATAAGATGGGGGAAAGGGTTTATTTGACTTATACATCATAACCCGTCATCCAGAGAAGCCAGAACCTTGAGGAAGGAACTGAAATAGAGGCCAGGAAAGAGTGCTGCTTGCTCACGTGCTTCCAGGCGCAGGTCCAGCTGCCTTTTATACACCTCCCAGGACCATGTGCCCATCGCTGGCTCCGCACACAGTGGGCTGGGCTCTCCCACATCATTAGCAATCAAGAAAATGTCCCTTGGGCCAGGCAGTGGTGTCACACACCTTTAATCCCAGCACTCAGGAGGCAGAAGAAGGTGAATCTCTGTGAGTTTGAGGTCAGCCTGATTTATAGAGTGAGTTCCAGGACAGCCAGGGCTATAAAGAGAAACCCAATCTCAAAAAAAAAAAAAAGAAAGAAAGAAAGAAAGAAAGAAAGAAAGAAAGGAAGGAAGGAAGGAAGGAAGGAAAGAGTATAGATAGATAGATACATACATACATACATACATAATACATATATACATACATACGAAAGGAAAATGTCCTCTTGGGATTGGAAAGTTGGCTCAGTGATTAAAAGCACTTGTTCTTGCAAATGACCCAGGTTTGCTTCCCAACACCCACATGGAGGCTCACCACCTCCTTAGTTATCAGGCACATGTGTGGTGCACAGACTAACATTTAGGCAAAGTATTCATACACATAAAATAATAAAAATAAATCTGAGAGAGAGAGAGAGAGAGAGAGAGAGAGAGAGAGAGAGAACAAAGGAAGGAAGTAAAGAAGAAAGGAAGGAAAGAAGGAAAGAAGGAAGGAAGGAAGGAAGGAAGGAAGGAAAGAAAGAAAGAAAGAAAGAAAGAAAGAAAGAAAGAAAGAAAGAAAGAAAGAAAGAAAGAAAAGAAAGAAAGTGTTCCACAGGTTTGCTTACAGGGCCTTCTGATGGAGACAGTTCAACTAAGGTTCCTTCTTCCAAGTTCTGTCAAGTTGACAACCAAGATTAGTCATCACAATTGCATTCAGTGTGTGTGTGTGTGTGTGTGTGTGTGTGTGTGTGTGTGTGCCTGCGCGCGCTTGCGCACGGCGCACAACAGCACTTATGTGAACGTCAGAGGACAACTTATGGGAGTTGGCTGTCTCCTACCATGTGTTTCCTGAGGCTGGAAAGGGAAGAGTCCTGAGCCTTCCTGACATTTCCTCTGAGCCTACAATGCAGCCTGAGAACCACTGTAAGTACAGTGACTGAGAATCATCAATCAAACAGCCCCAGATCAATTCCAGACTCCGCCCACCTCCTCACATTACCATGAGTGTTACCACACCCAATGCTGAGTGTCTATAGTGCACCACACACGGCATAATTCTTTCCACACACTTTCTCATGCAGTCCTCCATCCTCCCACCTCTCTCCCTCCCTCCCTCTCTCTCTCTCTCTCTCTCTCTCTCTCTCTCTCTCTCTCACACACACACACACACACACACACACACCATCACACACCATCACACACCATCACACACCATCACACACCTCCCTAACATCCAGCTTAGGTCCTACTTCCACAAAGTCTTCCCTGACCTTTGAAGTGTCTAAGCTATATGAAGTAAGATGGCTGGTTTTGATTTTATCCTGCCAAGAGTTGTCCTATCAAGACTTGGTTAGACCTAGGGATGGCTTTTTCAAGTTGTCATCACATCCAGAGATGACAAGTTTCCCTTCACAAAATCCAGTGGTGGGTTAGGACCACCAACGTCAAGTCCATTGAGCACACTGCCAAAGGTAGAAGGCGCTATAGAAAAGGTCACGCTAATTGCAACTAAATATGTTCAGCGTCCCAAACAAGGAAACTGGCTTTCCCATGGTTTGTCCTTGTCACAGGCTTGCTGGACCACTGACAGGAAATCACCTAAGGTAGAAGCACAGGTTGATATGGCACCCAGAACCCAGCTCTTTGAAAAATAGTCGAAGACATTAGAATGTAGGTTGGGACACATAAGACTCACAGGCACATGATGTCTGTACCCAGAGGTCACTTGGGAGACATGCTACACACAGGGTCCTGTCTGAGGCCCAGCTGGGGGTGTCATGGAAGATACATTTTGACTCAGCATGAGGGCTCAAGTTTCTAATTCTAAACAGTAAATCATCCTACTCTGAAATATGATCTACCCTCCCCCCTCACACTTTATTTTATGGACGGGTCTTATCACGTAGACCTCTTTAGCCTCAAACTCCCAATCTTCCTGCGTCACCCTCCCAAGTGCTTGGGTGAAAGACATTCACCCTCACAGCTGAGGAACCATGATTTCATGAAGCAGCTTTCTCCCCCTTGAGTGGCTGCTTAATGAGGATGCTCTGGTCTCCTTTCTTGCATCCTCTGGAGAGGAGGGGTGGGCAGAGTGAGGCATGACTGGCTTGTCTTTCAAAGTCCCTTTCCATTCCTTGGAGATTCCCATGCTTTTGTCGTTTCTGGACAGTGTGCTCAGAGCAGCAAAAGCTGACTTGTGTACGTTGCTGGGCAGGAGGGGTGAGACTGCACGGTGTTGGGTTGGAGGGATGAACAGTGCTTCGTCAGCTCCAGACCCCAGAAGCACCAAGGCAGTGTATCCCTGAGCAGTACAGGACGAGAAGAGCTGGAGAGGGGCTCCAACCCCGTGCCCTGGCCTTCTTCCTCCTTAAGAACAGTTTTGGGGGCCAGCAAGATGGCTCAACAAGGAAAGGCATTTGCCACCAAGCCTGACTACCTGAGTCCCACATTCCCACTTTGTAGGAGAGAAACAACTCCCACAAGCTGTCCTCTGACCTCCACAGGCTGTCTCTCTGTCTCTCTGTGTGTCTATATCTCTGTCTGTCTCTGCCTCTGTCTGTCTCTGACTCAATCTCTCTCTCTCTCTCTCTCTCTCTCTCTCTCTCTCTCTCTCTC
>NC_034599.1:39617849-39629537 GCF_900095145.1 Mus pahari | reverse complement strand
AGAGAGAGAGAGAGAGAGAGAGAGAGAGAGAGAGAGAGAGAGAGAGAGAGAGAGAGAGAAAGAGAGCACCATATGTAGTGCCTACATAGTGTAGTGGGAACAATCTTACACTATCATGGACTAAGTCAGGAAATGTCCTCCCATGGAATAAAACCCACCAGGACAAGACCTGGAAGGGAAATAGATCCATGTCCACCACAGGCCATCATGAAAGAAGTGGCTCTCAGGATGGGACAGAGCAGGGGTGGAGAGCAGGGGCAGAGGAGAGCCTGCAGAGCAGCTACGATGGGAGCAGAGGATGACAAATGAGGAGTCAGGACACTTGGGTGCAAGGTAGCCGCCATGGTGCGTTACAGGATCCTGGGTAGTCAGTCTCTCTCTCTGGGCTTCGGGGTCCTCTTGTGTAAAATTGGAGGTGTGGGGGTGGCCTAGGGAGCCACGCATGTCTTTTCTATCTAGGTGTCTACAAGTTTATTTGTGGTGGAACACCTTTTTCACCTTTTTTTTCTGAGTCAGAGACAGCTCTGTGGCCGTGTTTATAGTGCACTCTTGCCTGGTAATGCCATTTCACATTTTTTTTCTTCTAGTATTTACCTTAGGGTTCTTCCCTTTGGAAAATTCTAGCTTAACTCTTTCAAACTTGAGCTGAAAAGAGGGAGGGGGCAGGGTCCCTCCTTCCTGGCTGGGCAAAAGGATGGTAGTCACAGGTTGATCAAGTGCCCAGGTTCGCCTGGGACTGAGGGATTTCCCAGGACACGGGGCTTTCTTTCAGTTCTGGGCAAACTGGGATGGTTGGTCACCCTAGTGATAAGGAAAGTGAGTGTATAGACCTCTTTTCTTATCCCCTTCTATGAGGAGTTTCCCAAGTCTATATGCATCCCTCATAGAGATCCAGTGAGCAGAAGGGAGGGGCAGCCTTCACACCAGACGCCTGGCCCAGTTCAGACCATGAATGCCAGGAAAGACACTGAAATGCTTGAGTAGTACTGACTCTGTGGGGGGAGTTTCCCTTTTTCAAAAAAAAGAAAGAAAAGAAAGGGGAAAACACACACACACACACACACACACACACACACACACACACACACCAGAAAAGACTCAGTGGAAAAAAAAAAAGAGATGAGTCGAGAGGCAAGCATCAAGCCCTGCCTGGCCCCAGGAGACCGCACATGGCTCATTTGTTTAAGCTTGCAGCTGACGCCTGCCACCTCTCCATAGGCACCGGCACAGACCTTCTCAGCATCAGACAGTGACCAGCCTGGGGACGCAGAGCTGCAGCTATGAACTACCCACTAACCCTGGACATGGGCTCCATCACATACAATATGGATGACCTGGTGAGTCGAGTCATGTGGCTCCCTGCTGCCCTGGTCCTGCTTGGAACTTTAAATATACTGTCAAGGAAGAGGGGATAGCTTGGGAATCCGGCTGCAAGGATTACAGAACATAGGCAACTACACGGGAGCCTGCACTTTTAGACTCTTACTGTCTACCATATCTGTTGCCCTTGATAGATGCCAAAGGGAGGTGGGAGTCACGGGATCAGGTTTTGCATCCCCTGTGTATGACTGAGAACACAGCTCTACCTCTTGCTTCTTTATCAGAGAAGCTTCTCTTGTCTCCTTGTGTTAGAATGGCAATGTCTTTTAGAAGGGGTATTTTTGTTTGCTTTTTTTTTTTTTTTTTTTTTTTAAGACTGGGCTTCTCCATAAAGCATTGGCTATCCTGGAACTCTGTAGACCAGGTTCCAACTCACCTGCTTCTACCTGCCAAGTGCTGAGATTAAATGCGTGCACCGCCACCACCATTACCACCTGGCTGGAAGTTTTCTTCATGTCAGTTTGCTGGTAGTGCTAGTCAATCAGGCAGTGTGGCGTTGTTAGCTGGGAAAGGAGGGGTGGACAGAGAACTCAGCTGGTAGAGTGCTTGTTGAGCTTGCGTGCCACCAGGCTCATCCTCAGCTCGCGCACACTGAGTGTGGTGGTACACACCTATAATCCCAGCATGGAAAAATGTGGAAGCAAGACACTCAGGTGCTCAAGCTCACCCTCAGCGAGCCTAGAACACATTGAGACCTTGTCAAAAGGTATATATAATTGTTCATCTTGCTGTATGACTTGATTAAGGCACAAGGCAACATCCATCAGTGTTGGGTGGAGAGACTGAGAACATAACCTTTGCCCTCAAGTCGCTGATGGTCCAGACAAGGTGGAGCTAATCCCTGGCTGGCAACCTTTAGACAGTGATTTTGTATAGATGAAGAAAGCATGAAGCCAGACAGGTGGCAGGGAAGAGGGATCTCCGTGGTGGAAGTCATGCAGCAGGGAATGCTAAGCTATTGCTCTAAAAACACCTTGGAACACGTTGCTTTTTCCTGGAAGGGCCTGGCACGTCTAGAGCTACAGTATCTTGGAAGAGTTTCTTAGGTGGGAGCTTAAGAAAGAAAGAAACAAAGAGAAAAGAAAGGAAGCAATGCCCGGCACCCTCTCTGCCACCAGCCTGAGTGTCTTCCAGTTAAGCACGGGGGTTCATTTGACTTGGTTGCTATTGGACTACCAAAGGATGCTGTTAGGAGCAGTTCAAGTGGAAACTCCAGGGCTGTGGGCTATGGGCAGTGGTAAACTTAGAACCTTCATCGTGGCCTTATTCTCTATGAGCTCCAAACCCAGGGCCTTATCAGCTCTCCTGCCCTAAGCACACCTTGAGGTGTTTCCCCGACTCTCTCAGCTCCCCGTTTCTGTGGTCTGCTTTATCATTCTTCCCACTATGTCCCTGGGCTTGCTGAAGCTGAGCAGCCTGGCATCACTTGGGCAGTCATGGGGGTTCTGCACGGAAAAGGCTTGGCCCAATGCTTTCTGTTGTTGTCTTGAAAAAAAAAATTGGGGGGTTTGTTTGTTGGCTTGTTTGTTGGAAACAGAGTCTGTGTGTCGCCTAAATCTACTTCAGACTCAGTCCTCTTGCCTGAGTCTTTTAAAAACTTAACAGTTCTACAGGGGAGTGTGCTCCCACGCTTGCTTGCCCTCATCCCCACCGCCGGCTGCCCCTGACATGGTTAGGTGGTGTCTTCTGCCCTCAAGCTGACCATCAGCCCTGACCCACTTGGATGCCTCTGTAACCACCTGAAGACCTGACCGTTCCTGGCTTCTGAGAAACCTCAAGAGTTTCCCTTTACTGCATGCCTCACATCACAGTGTGACCTACTAGAGACAGGTGGTAGTAGGGGCCAGAGGGACAGCAGGACACACTCATGACATGAAGTGAACCTACATTCCAAGGAGAGGAGCATGGTAACTTCTTTCATGACACATATCAAACC
The DNA here is from genome assembly GCF_900095145.1 of Mus pahari. Lineage (NCBI taxonomy): Eukaryota > Metazoa > Chordata > Mammalia > Rodentia > Muridae > Mus > Mus pahari. The sequence goes on along the minus strand of NC_034599.1, from coordinate 39,626,221 downwards.
CAAGGCCCTGAGCTATGTGTCTGGACATCAGTTAGGATCTAGCTATGAGTCCGGGGGTTCTAAGACAACCCTATCCTTGGAGTCCTTCAATCAGACACGTTCTTCCTTTACCTACCACCCACTCTCTTCAAGGGTGGTTGTCACACTGAAACACAGATCCTCCTCTTTGGCCCTGCTCACCTTCTAAAAGGCTATGACTGGCCTTGGCACACTGCCCTATTCTGTCATAGCATGCATGTCCTGGAAAGATAGAAGCGGCAGAAAAGTTTAGCATTAGTGGCTTCTCCATAAAACAGTTTCTGTTTTGCTCTGTCTGTCTGTCATACTGGACCAAACAGTATGACAAGACCTCCTGCATCCGCAGCTCTCCCAGGGAGCACTTCCCTGCCTTGTGACAGACACTTGGAAGGACTGCAGGCTTGGCTCAATGCTTTCTGTTGCTGTCTTGAAAAAAATGTGAGTGGGTGGGGGTGTTGGTTGACTTGTTTATTTGAAACGAGAGTCTCTATGTAGCTAAATCAGCTTCAGACTCATGGCCGTCTTGCCTGAGTCTTTCTCTGAGGTCTTAGCTTGACATTTTTCTTAGGCATCTGCCGAGCTTCTCCCACTGACTGACTTTATTTCCTGTTCCTCACTCCCTGTCTTTGACCCAGCTAGTTACTTCTCCAGATAGGAGGTTCAACACTCCCAACTCTGAGTTCTGAAACAACAGTCTGGATGAGTCAACCATCCCTTTGTCCTAATTTTAATTTTCTTTTTATATTTGTTTATTTATCATCAACAGAGGATAACTTGCGGGATTCAGTTCTTTCTTTCCAGCACGTGTATCCTAGGGATTTAAGTCAGCTTTTTAGGCTTGATGGCAGGTGCCCATTAAGTGTCTCACCAGCTACTCTTTTTATTATTTTTAATAACTTCATTAATTTTGAGACAGGATTTTTTTTTTTCCCCTTTGCCTTTTTGAGACAGGGTTTCTCTGTGTAGCCTTGCCAATCTTGGAACTTACTCTGTAGGCCACGTAGATCAGGCTGGCCTAAAACTTAGAGATCTGGGTTGGAGAGATGGCTCAGCAGTTAAGAGAACTGACGGTTCTTCCGAAGATCCTGTGTTCAAATCCCAGCAACCACATGGTGGCTCACAACCATCCATAATGAGATCTGACGCCCTCTTCTGGTGTGTCTGAAGACAGCTACGGTATACTTAGATATAATAATAATAAATAAATCTTAAAACAAAACAAAACTTAAGAGATCTGCCTGCCTCTACCTCCCGAGTGCTGGCATTAAAGGTACGCACCACCACTGCCACCCGAGACAGGATCTTTCTAAGTAGTCTATCCTGTCCAGGAACTTGCTATGTAGATCAGGCTGGCCCTGAACTCATAGAGATTTCTCTGCCTCTGATTTTCAAGTGCTGAGATTAAAGGTACACTCCACTAGACCCTGTCCATCATTTTTATCAATGAATTTTTAATTGTTATTATTAGTGTCTGTGTGTGTGTGTGTGTGCCATGACCTCTATGTGGAGGTCAGAGGACAACGTTTGAGAATTCCTTCTCTCCTTCTTCCCTGAGTTCCAGGGAGCAAGCTCAGGTCATCAGTCATCAGGCTTGTAAAACGAGCACTTTTACCCATTGAGGCTCTTTTGTCCCTTGAACTCAAAGATCACCTTTGATCTCCCACACACTTGCTGGCCATGGGCAGCTAATCCTTATGAGTGCAAGATCTGAACAAAACTTCTTGATGGCTAAGAGCCAGGAGAAGAACCATACCACCTAGAGTAGGCATGGCCAGAGGTCACCCCACTCTGGTGAGGTGGGCCTGGGTGGCCTTGGAGGGGATCCTGCCCAGGAGAACTACCATGAGTTCTTTCCTGTCACACCTCAAATCAGAGGTCCTTGGTGGGGCTTGTCTGGAACCCACACAGACTAGTTCTGAAGGAATACCCCAGCCCTCAGGAGAGGAGGCTGCCATAGAACAGGGTGAAGCTGGTCTAAGTCTAGCTTTCCTGACCCTTCCTCGTAGACGATCACCAGGAGCCATGAACTCACTGCGACCAGAGCATCACAGGTCACAGTCTGTCCACACACAAGTGTCTCAGTTCAGCAAGGGAGTTAAAAAGAGGAACCAAAACTTGCTCAAGCTGTTTCTGGGCTTTCCCTGGGTGGAGGGGAGGGTCCTCCCTGTTCTAACCACGTGAAAAGTCCCACAGAAGCCCCGGTAGAGGAAGCCTCAACTGAGGGTGGCTGGAGGGATCAGAAATGAGGGGAAACCTGAAGCCAGCCTTCGAGGGGTTGCTTTAGGGGGAAATCTAGGCTCTGTCAGTCAGATACCACAGACCACATTAGGAACATACCTCTTTATAAGAGACACAGTCTGTCTGGTCTTGTTCCTTTGGCGGACACATTGAAAAGCAACAGGTATTTGGGACGCAAAGTCAGAATACAGGAATGAGTTTCTTTTGGGAATGAAAGACAAAGTATTTCAAACCTACACCAACCCAGAAGGTCCAGCAAGATGGCTCGAAGGATAAAGGTGCTTGCTGCCAAGCCTGAAGACCTGAGTTCAGTCCTGAGTCATATGGTAAAGAGAGAACCAACTCTGAAGTTGTATGTCCACTGATCTTTTGAAATTTCCACACAGAGATAAATATATATTTTTTTTTAATTTAAAGCAAGTGTTATCTCAGGAGACAGCTTTAAGAGGTTACTGGGAGATGCATGTGCATGTACCTCAAATACATGACCCCATGGTCACAGTGGACAGCCATTGGTTCTCAAGATGAACTCACTTTAAACCTAAAGGTGTAGCAACACGGTAGTTCTTCCATGTTTCCCCCAGAGCCAAGCATGACAGCAATGACCTAAGCATTTAAGAGATTGAAACAGGGAGGGTCTTAATGTTCAGGGTAGCTTGAGCTCAAGGCTAGCCTGGGCTACACAGTGATATCCTGTTTTAAAAAGCTAAGCACTGGGGCTGGAGAGATGGCTCAGTGGCTAAGAGCACCTGCTATTCTTCCAAGTTTGGTTTCGGACACCCACATCTAGTCTGATGAGCTCTTCTAGCCCCGAAAAACATACACACACATATGTGGCAGACACACACACACACACACATACACACACACAATATATATATACACATATAAAAACATTAGTAAAATAAAAAGAAATCTATTGAAAAATGCTAAAAATCAAAAGCACTACATACTCCTAATGACCAAAACCCTCAGGCAGAGATGGAAGAGGACCCAGTAGGTTTGCTCCTTTGAGGGAAAAGAAGGACACGGGGCACATGACAAACCAGAGTCCTGAATTGTCTTTGGGGAATTCTAAAAGAAGAGTGTGTTAAGAAGAACAGATCTACACACCCACAACCCAGTCTCATTCCTATAGACTGCGCCCTGCAAGTTACTGAAGGCTGAAATGAGAGACAGCCCGCACAGCCACTCCCAGATCCCAGTTGGTGGCTGGAAACACTCACATAAACTCAGCAGAACCTGGAAACACAAGCCTGTAATCCCACCTACTCAGGAGGCTAAGGCAGGAGGGTGGAAAATTCAAGACATTGGCTACAAAGTTAGTTCAAAGCCATCCTGGGCAACTTAATGACATGACACTGTCTTAAAACAATGAGTAAGGTCCAGGTGGTGCCTGTGCACACCTTTAATTCCAGCACGAGAGGCAGAGGCAGACAGATCTCTGAGTTTGAGACTAGCCTGGTTTACAGAGTGAGTTCCAGGACAGCCAAGGCTACACAGAGAAATTCTGTCTTGAAAACACAAATAAGGCCTGGAGAGATGACTTAGCAGTTAAGAGCACTGACTGCCCTTCCAGTGGTCCTGAGTTCAATTTCCAGCTACCACATGGTGGCTCACAACCATCTGTAATGGGATCTGATGCCCTCTTCTGGTGTGTCTGAAGATAGCTACAGTGTACTCATATACATAAAATAAATAATTTTTTAAAAATCTACATTTGTTTAAAAAACACACAAAACAAAACAAAAGTAAATAAATAGTTATGCTTTTTTGCTATGAAAGTATGAAGATTCAAGTTCACATTCACCGGATGCTCTTCCAGAGGTCCTGTGTTCAATTCCTAGCACCTACATGGTACAACCTTATATAACTCCAGTTCCGTAGGATCCAACACTCTCTTCTGGTATGTGCAGGCTCATGCATATGGGCACAAACATATACGCAGGCAAAACACCAGTACACGTGAAGTGAAAATAAAGAAGTTCATTTAAGGGGGGAGGGTAGTACTGGTACTCACTAGTCAGCAAGACACCCGATATCTACCTCTGACCTCTATAAACACACACACAAACAACACACACACACCCCACAGTCACAGTAGCTCAGTGGAAGAGCACTTGTCTAGCCTGTGCTATTGCTCTATGGAGAGGAGCCTGGGGAACACACACCGGGCAGGAAGTCCTGGAGGCTCCTCAGGGCTGGGTGTTAGGGTGGGCCTTCAGGCTAGAGAAGCAGAGACTGCTGTGGGAGGGGAGCCTAGACCATGCTAGGAGGCAACTCAAGTCTGTCCACACAGGGCGCGACAGACAACCAGGACACCAGTGAACACCAGACTTGAGAGGCAGGGTTGACTTTCCTGAAGCAGGAACTTGCTTCACTTGCACTTGAGCTCAAAGATGTCCCACTGGTAGATCATTGTCCCTGTTAGAAAGTTGTCCCTCCATCAACTGGAGCCACTTGATAGCTTCTGCCCATTTCTCCTGCTCTATACCTGAGGCTCACATCAGAGTCCAGCTGTCTCCTCCTAACCAAAGGCCCAGCCCTTGAAGACAGTTCCCATAGGCTTCAGGCTTCTTTTTCCTATTTCCTGCATCCATAGTACCTGGAAATGCCTTTCCAGGGAGGGATTTTCCAAACCTTGCAACAGAGCCAACTGACCTGGAAAAGGGTTCACCTCATCTAGAAAGAGCCAATGACGGCCCGAACGCCCAAGATGTGTGTGTATGTGTGTGTGTGTGTGTGTGTGTGTGTGTGTGTCTGTCTGTCTGTCTGTCTGTCTGTCTGTCTGTGGCTCTGTATATGTGTGTGGTGTTTGAGTCAGGGTCTAAGTTTGCTAACTAGGCTGGTTTCAAACTCATGAGCTCAAATGACTCGTTCGACTCAGCTTCCCAGCTAACAGAGACGACCGGCTACACCCCAACCCAGCTCTAACTTGCCCCCTGCAGTAATTCTACATGGTGACCCTGGGCCCCCGGTCCCTGATTATGGGGGACTCTGCATTGTTAGTGTTCTCCAGTCACACCCCATCCAAAGCATCCTGAGTGCTAGAAGAAAATCCAGGGTACATCCTTAAGGAATGTTCCCCAGCCTCCTCCCAGAGAAATCCAGTCAGCAAACCCTAGCAGGCTGCCTGCTAAATAGCTTGAGGAAACACACACACACACACACACACACACACACACACACACGGGGTTAGAGACTTTGCCTGACCAGGGAGAGACCCCAGTCTTGTGTAGAGGTAAGAGGAGCCTGTGTGGATAGGAGGAACACTTTGCATTGCTTACCTCTTCTCCCCACCCAACCTCCAACAACAGGACCAGCTTCCCATCCTCCTGGCCCAGAGCTCACAGTGCTTTCTAAATACATCCTAGCTCATGCCTGGCATCATTCCAGGCAGCATACGTTCCCGTGGGGCATGCATCCCTAGAGCTTGCTTGTACGCTGTCTGTGCTCTGTTTGAGAGCCTGCCTATACAGCATGGCAGTGTGGTCCTACCTGGGCACGTGTCTGTGTCTCTATAGGATGTGTGTTGCCCATCACAGTGTGGGTACACATGAGGGTTTCTGCTGCCTTTTGTAGCCAAGAATGAGTGGGCCATTCATCCTATTGCTGACAATGCACTCTTCCCAGTGCATTAGCAAGGCCAGCTCCCTTTGACAGCATCTTTCCACCAGGCCAGAGCCAACCCTACCTAAGGCTTCTCTCTGGGGTTTGATGGAGAGGAATACCCAAGCTCCTGTGTATGGGGAATGGCTTTAACACTTGTTGAGCTCCAAAAATATTTGTTTGACACCTTCTATTGATTCATAGCAGACTAGCTTCCCCCATCTTCTCCTCCTCTGAAGACTTTGCCAAAACAATACCTGTTGGCATAGAGGAAGAGACAGATCCTCACCCCCTTACCTGTCTCAGTGGGAATGTCGCACTGATTGAACTTTAAGTGGAAAGGAAGTTCATCAGCCCAGATAGAAACTTGAGCCATTGTCATGAAGGGCCTCTGGGCCAGACAGGCTGGCTAGACGCACATGCTCCCTTGGATGGGCTCGGCTGTTACCAAGGTGAGTCATCACATCTCCACCATCTGCCTGATGCCTGTGCTCACCAGCTCACCCCACAGCTTCCCCTCCACCTCCTACTGCAGAGTCAGAGTCAAATAGCTCTACTGGAAACAACTCCCTAAAGGGATAGAGAACCCAACTTAGACCCCAGAGGCAGAATTTACAGACAGATGCAAAGATGTAAATCCCTGCTGAGCCCCAGACAGCTTGGAATTCCAAACAGAAGGTGCTAAGGAGGATATAGGAAGATGGAGTCAACTTGGGGGCCTTGAAGGAAAGCAGGAGTTTAGAGAGGCACACTTGAAAAAGGAGCGAAGGTGACAGGAAGCTGACTGGGTTGCTGGGGACAGGTGGCTGTGGCACACGAACCTGAGGAATAGCATGGCTGGTGCAATGAATTCATAGGTAAGCTCTGATACATCAAAGGAGTGTGCATTTGGGAGATATTTCTTTCTTTTTATTTTTGCAGGGCTGAGGCTCAAACGCTGGGCCCTGTATATGCTAGACAAGCATCTACCTCTGAGATGCACTGCCAGGACTACTTCAGAGAAAATGTAAAGGCCTTCTACCTGGGGCATTGAGGCCCTATCTAACAGGTCTATTGTTTTCAAATGAGTTGTAGGACCATTCTCTTTCACACAGGCTCTGTTTTTGCACATGCTAGGCAAGGGCTTTACCCCAAAAAGTGTACAGCCCTTTTTTGTTTGTTACAAAGACCCAAGTAGCACAGGCCAGTCCGGAACTCATGTAGATGAAACTGTCTTTGAGCCCTTGATCTTCTGGACCTTCTCTCCAGTGTTAGGGTAACAGCCTGAGCCACCATGCCTAGCCAACGCCTATGTTTGCTTGTTTGTTTGTTTTTACCATAGAATCGAAAGTGAAGAACACTAGTTTAAAGGCAAGAAGAGGAGCTTCGAGCCCTAACCTAGGGACTCCTGTTAGCTCGACTTGGCTTATCCCAGGGACCTAGCAATGGCTTACAGCATCATCTGCTGCCATTGCCTGATGTTGAGGTGTAGGCAAAAATATAAAAGTGCTGCTCGTCACCCCAGTTGGCTCTCTCTGTTCCCTCCTGTTCCTGGCTGACCCCCCCTCCCCTTTTCTGTCCTTCTCTGCCCCGTTCCCTTCCCTGCTCTCATGGCTCTGCTCCCATCTGCCTGCCTCTAACCATCTTCCAGGCCCTCACTCCTCTCCCTTCCTCCACTAAACTCCCTTCACACCAGAGCTGTTGCGTGGCGTGATTACCCACCTCCCCCATTATATTTCATAACAGCTCTTGCCTACCACCTTGGGCCTTTATACTGTATGAATACCCTGTTGTAGGTTCTGAAATTAAGCTGTGTGAGTTAAATGCCTTTCCCTGAGAAGACAGACACACCATAAACTTCATTTCCTTCCAAGTGCGTGTTGAATTCTGCTGTGTGAAACTTGACTTGATCCACTTTTCTGCTAGTGGACATTATCATCAAAAAGTGGATTTTTTAAATAAATGGTTTTACTATAGTATATGATATCAGAAAAAAAAAACAAGACAAAAGACACCTATTTCTTACAGGTGATGGGGAGCCATTAAAGGACACTAGATCTACTAGGGTCGTTATTTGACCTGTGTAGGTGTAGGCTTTGGTTGGTTTGTTTTCGAGACAGAGTCTGGCTAAAATGACAATGGAACTCAAATTGTGGGCCTAAGCCACCCCCCACCCCCCACTCCTGAGAAGTGTGGGGCTGGGATCTGAGTACAAGGAAGTTCCCCCTGTCCACTGGGTAGGAAGTGGGAAAGAACAATAAAGGTAGTAAGTAAGGGACCCACAAGGCCGGAGCGAAGGCTCCAAGGTCAAGGGCACTGGCTACTCTTGCAGAGGACTGGGGCTCAATTCCTAGCACCCACATGGTGACTTCCACCATCTGTAATTTCAATTCCAAGGGAGCCAGTGCCTTCTTCTGACCTCCATGGGCACTAGGTGGTCACATGCACATACCCACACGAATGCAGGCAAAACACTCACACACGGAAAATAAAAGGTTTTGAGGTCTAATTTAAAAAAAAAAAAAAAA
>NC_034599.1:39616005-39617639 GCF_900095145.1 Mus pahari | reverse complement strand
AAACCCTGTCTCAAAAAACCAAAAAAAAAAAAAAAAAAAAAAAAAAGAAAGAAAAGTAAGGAGAAAGACCCATAGAGAGACAGCATGGGGGACAGGATGAGGTGACGGCAGAAGAAGGGACACTGGAGAGGGAGGGTAGATAGTGCTGCCATTGTACCATGTGTCCCCATCCCCTCTGAAAGAGCCACCTGCTCTAGGGACCAAAAGACCAAGACGGGGAATCAGTTTACCCGTCAGGGGAAATGAGTGTCACCCACAACAGAGTGCCTGGTGGCAAGAAAGATTTAAGGTAACCATGAACCAACCCTCTGCTGGCAGGAGACCCTCACTCTCCTCAACGGGGGTCAGCACAGAGAGATCGTCAGAGCCTAGAGAACAGAGCGCCCCACTGTCTCTTACCTCCCTGGAGCCATCACTTACATCACTGTCTTTTGAACCCATAGTCGGTTGGGTATAATTGGTTTTGTATTGCCCAAGGAGGGTGTAATGGGTTTTGTATTGCCGAGGGAGGAGGTTGACCAGGGCAGGGCAGGGTCGGGCAGGAAGAACAGAGTAGGGAGCTGAGGAAACGCAGGTGCAGGGCAGCTGTGAGTGAAAGGTATGAAAACAGGCACCCTGTCTTCCTCTGTGGTTAGCAGGCAAACAACCTGAGAGCTGGGGTGATGGAGGGCAGTGGCAGATGGGGAGGAGGATGCGGAGGTAGGTACTTCCGGAGATATAACAGGCACGCCCCCTTCTTTTCCACTCAGAAAACGCTTCCTCCCTTCCCAGCGCCTAGTCTCCCTGTGTGTGACTCATATCTGCCTCCGCTGCGGAGGTTCCTGTGCCTAGGGAGTTTACTCTCTGCTTGGGAAGTAGCTGGAAACTTAGGCTCCACCCCTTTCCCAGAAGCCTTTGGAGGGGAGTGCGGGTAGCATCTCTCAGAGTAGCGGTATTGATTGACTCTGAAGACAGGCAAATGTGCCTTTAGGCAAACCTCTCTGAACAAGACAGGTCTGTAAAATAAGAGTAAGATTACATATCTCAAGCTTGTGTGGATTAAACCAAATAGGAGGCCATTTCCTCAGTTTCAGCAATAATCAAGACAGGAAGAAGGGGAGAAATTTAGAGGAAGTAAACCAGCCACATCAGCACCCAACCATTCCCCACCCCCAGTGAGATCTTAGACTTACTACCCACTATCTTTACAGAATTGGAATATTGGCTTCTTGTTCCTATCAGGTTCCATTCCCATATGTCAGTACTGACCGCAATCCCTAAGCTTCCATCTCTAAGAACACCCTACCACTTTGTGAGTGTCTACTGGTCCTGTTTACAAACAAAAAGAAAAGAAAAGAAAAGAAAAGAAAAGAAAAGAAAAGAAAAGAAAAAACCTTAAGTTTCAGGCCAGAGATGTGACTCGGTGGCAGAACACTTGCTCAGCACTACCAAAAATTAGAATAAAAAAATTTTTATTTAAGGAACAGGGCAGGGGCTAGTGAGATGACTCAGTGGGTAAGAGCACAGACTGCTCTTCTGAAGGTCCTGAGTTCAAATCCCAGCAACCACATGGTGGCTCACAACCACCCGTAATGAGATCTGATGCCCTCTTCTGGCACATCTGAAGACAGCTACAGTGTACTTATGTATAATAA
>NC_034599.1:39562668-39615215 GCF_900095145.1 Mus pahari | reverse complement strand
AAAAAAAAAAAAAAAAAGATATGGCTATCGTTCTCATTTCTCTTTCTTTTGGTCCTTACAGTACAAGGAACTGGCCTTCTACAGTAACAGCACGGAGATCCCCCTACAGGATAGTAACTTCTGCTCTACAGTCGAGGGACCCCTACTGACTTCCTTTAAGGCAGTATTCATGCCCGTGGCCTACAGCCTCATCTTCCTCCTGGGTATGATGGGAAACATCCTGGTGCTGGTAATCCTGGAGAGGCATCGGCACACGCGGAGCTCAACTGAGACCTTCCTGTTCCACCTCGCAGTCGCCGACCTTCTCTTAGTCTTCATCCTGCCTTTTGCAGTGGCTGAAGGCTCAGTGGGTTGGGTCCTAGGGACCTTCCTCTGTAAAACTGTGATCGCTCTGCACAAGATCAATTTCTACTGTAGCAGCCTGCTGCTGGCCTGCATAGCTGTAGACCGGTACCTGGCCATCGTCCATGCTGTTCACGCCTACCGCCGCCGTCGCCTCCTCTCCATCCACATCACCTGCACGGCCATTTGGCTCGCCGGCTTCCTGTTCGCCTTGCCGGAACTCCTCTTTGCCAAGGTTGGCCAACCTCATAACAATGACTCCTTACCACAGTGCACCTTCTCCCAGGAAAACGAAGCGGAAACCAGAGCCTGGTTCACCTCCCGTTTCCTCTACCACATCGGGGGCTTCCTACTACCGATGCTCGTGATGGGCTGGTGTTACGTGGGCGTGGTCCACAGGCTACTGCAGGCCCAGCGGCGCCCTCAGCGGCAGAAGGCGGTCAGGGTGGCCATCTTAGTGACAAGCATTTTCTTTCTCTGCTGGTCGCCCTACCACATTGTCATCTTCCTAGACACACTGGAGAGGCTGAAGGCTGTGAATAGCAGCTGCGAGCTGAGTGGCTATCTCTCTGTGGCCATCACCTTGTGTGAATTCCTGGGCCTGGCTCACTGCTGTCTCAATCCCATGCTCTACACCTTCGCCGGCGTAAAATTCCGCAGTGACCTGTCTCGGCTTCTGACCAAGCTGGGCTGTGCTGGCCCGGCCTCCCTTTGCCAACTTTTCCCCAGCTGGCGCAAGAGTAGTCTCTCTGAGTCGGAGAACGCAACTTCGCTCACCACCTTCTAGATCCCAGAAGTCTCGGGGCCCACATCTGTTTCTGTTTTCCTTGGGAGGATAAAGCGTTGGTGGAAACCCATCCCACACGAGCTTGGGCCAGTGTCCCCAGATGGGACAGCTAGATGAACTTCCTCTAGAATGGCCCTAAAGCTCTTCCGGCAGCCCTCGGGCTAGACTAGAGCCTCAGGAGGAGAAAACAGCCCAAAGGCAAAGCAAGCAATATCCAGACCACCTGTGTCATCTTAGATGCGAATGCCACACACCTCCCAGCCTAACGAGCTAAAGCTAAGGCTCAGCTTTATTTCTTCCTGGCCATAGGGAAAACCACCTCTGCTGTGGCCCACAGTCTCATCTTCCTCCTGATTATGAGCCCAGACTCTCCTCCCAGAATGGATTCCATCGTCTTAAAGACTACTGGTTGCCACAGTTACCCACCACTCCTATACCACTGAGGAATAGCCAGCTGGCGGCCGCAGACTATGGCCTTAATGTTCCTGTCTCCTAAATACAGACTTCATGCCAGACCTTCAACCATGCCTTTCTCTTAACCAAGCAGAAAGCTGAAACCGATCCACTTTAGGTAGCTGTCTAGCTCCAACCTAACCAGCATTGGGTCAGCCCCCATGTTACTGGATCTTGGATTACAGACTGAGGGCAAGTTCCAGAAGGTTCTGGAAGCTAGCCAGTATCCTAAGAAGAGTAAAGGGCAAGCCAGCAGGAAAGAGGCCCAGTGGAAAAGTGGAAAGACACCTTTTCCAGGCTCCAAAGAAGAACAAGTAAAAACCAAACCCAGCTGTCATCTCCCCACCCATGGACCAAAGCTTCCAGACTGGCGGGGAAATGAGATCCAGGGCCCTCGTGGATTCTGCGCACCGATGGGGAAGGAAGCCAACTTGCCTGGGGAAAGTGAGATAGCAAAGTGGTCCCAGCCTCGAGAGAGGGGCCACCTCGCTAAGAGAATGAAGACAGAGGTCCCTGTCATCATTAGGTAGAGGCAATGCGAGAAGCCAGCCTGGGCAGGCAAGTCCCCAAACCCCAGGAAGGCAGGGTACTACACAGGTGGGACCAGAGGAAGCTGCTCCGTGCGTGCGTGCGTGCGTACACAGGGGAAGCTAGCAGGCAATTCTGAGCTCTGCTTCCTCCCAGCCACCAATGTGGGGGGGGAGTGGGGGGGGGGAGGGGGAAGCAGAGTTGCCTAGTACCACTCAAGCCAACCAACCACACAAGCTCCCTGGGGAAAACAATGCTATAGCTTCAGAGACTGTATCCTCACTGCAGGATGGTGGAGACACCTGGGGACCCCCTTTTCTGCTCCCAGCATCCAACAGCCAGCTGGGAAGAGGCAAACCGGGCACAGAAATAAAAATGCAAGAGATGGCATTTTTGAATTTTCTCTTTTTAATAAAAAGGCACCTATAAAACAGGTCAATACAGTACAGGCAGCACAGAGACCCCCGGAACAAGCCTAAAAAGTGTTTCAAAATAAAAACCAGGAAGATGTCTTCACATATTGTATTTATATATTTATATTTTATATATATATTTATATAATGGTACAAAATGGCTGGGGTATGGCCATGGATGGAAGGAGAAGGCTGGCCTGTGGAGATCACCTTGGGAAGCTAGTGGTAGAGGTGGGAGGCGAGGGCGCAAGAAGAGGGTATCGGGCCCTTTGTGGGGCGGGCTAGACAGTCTAGGCAAGGTGGGGATGTGGGTGGGGCACAAGGCCCAGATGGAAGCAGGGAGGGCAGTGTCTGGCAGGAAGGACAGGTTTCCACCCACCTCTCAACACAAGAGACCTTGGCTGCGGTCCCTGGGAGGGCCTGCAGCCAGCTCTGGAGGGGGCTTGGTGCCTGACCTGGCTGATGGTGGACAGCACCAGACTGGGAGAAGTGGGCACAGATTCCCTTTGTATTACAGCTGCCAAGGCAAAACCAGGCCCTGCAGGTCAGAAAGGCTGGGGACAGGGCTCTGGTAAAAGACACCCTGTCTAGAATGGCCCTTGGCCCTGGAGGCAGGACAGGAAAGGCCTTAGCCAGGGAGCTGCCCGCCCCCTTACAAGGCAGGAAAGGACGTGAGAAAAGCAGAAGTAGTTTACTCCTGGGGACAAAGGGGACACAACACCCATTCCTGTATGGCTTGAGTCTGACCAGTGGCGGGTGAGGGGCTCTCCTGGGAAGTCAGTGGCTGTGTCTGGTGGGTAGACAGATCTGGTGCATGGCCCTGAGCCCTGGACAGAAGGACCTTGCAGAGAGTAGGCAGGCAGGCAGGGCATGTTCTCCGTCGCACTGCCTTCCCTCGTTCCGAGCTAGAGGTGGAGGGCCAACTCTGTTCCTTCTTTGGTGAGAAGCAAGTGGTGGTTTCTAGAAGAGTCCATGCCCTGAGGGGTTACCTGGCCCAAGGCTACTGCAGCCAGGGTCCCAGCAACCTCACCCTTCCATAGCTCCATTCTATGGGGCCACATGCTGCCCCTTCCTTCTTGCCTTTATCCTAGAATGGGGACAAAGGGCTTCAAGTTCTGGCTAAGATGTAGCAGCAGAGGCACCCAGGCTGGGGCCCTATGTCACTGGTGTGGGTAAACACATGTGGGCACCTGCTCTCCGGAAATCACCCAGCAGCAGACAGGCGGCCATCGTAGAGGGACGGGGGAGATTCTCAGTCCTCAGGGCCTCACCAAATGGAAGCCTAGATGGTCTGACTTCATTTTATAGGTGGGGTGTATGGAGGGTGCATAGGACTGTATGTCTCTGAATCCAGGGGAATGGAGGGTGTGATCATTTGAAAGAGGGGGAAGGTTTTTTTCTTCTTCTTCTCAATCTTTTTTTTTTTTTCTTGTGTGTGACTTCTATCAAGACACAGAAATACGGCACACGCACAAACCGGCACAAAAGCCCAGCTCTATTTACAGCTCCGCTGGCACCTGCCCACCTGGCCAGCTGCCTGCAGGGGGCGTGGGAGAGGAGGTCAGCCGCGTCAGTAGGGAGAGGAAAAGAGGCAGGAAGCAAACAGGGTAAAAGCAGAGACAGGGAGGAGAGAAACGGACCTGAAGCGCCACCGCCGCCGCCAGCAAGGTGACAGTCCACGACGGGTCAGAGGATGGAAGACCCTCCTCTCTCCCCAAGGACCCCCAAAACATAGCTGAAAGCGGGGAAGTGCAAAGACAAAGGGAGACAGAAGCTCCACGGGAAGAGGGGGGCAAGGGAGGAGCACTCCTGGTGGCAGAAATGGAGCAGAGCCCAATCCCAACTCCTCACCGGACACTTGCAGCTACCCCCCTAAGCTGCCAGCACAGCAGGTTTCCACAAACACCACTCCCCACACAAGCCCTTTCCCACCCCTCCACCCTGCCCCTGGACCCAGGCCATCCATCTCAACACTGGAGGAAAAACAAAACTTTTTAAAGTTAACCTATTTTCAGTATCCCCAGCCCCAGACTGAGGGGCCTGCTAGAAGGGTAGATTGGCCATGCTGCCCGGCGTTGGGAGGTAGCCCATCTGGCTGTCCAGAGACACACTGCGCTGCCGCAGAGGGTGGGACACCATGAGGTTCTGCTGGGGTGGGGGGCCCATGAGGGAGCCCTGTGGGGAGAGCATGTGGGGAGGCTGGGTGTAGACCTCGCCCCCCACGCCCCTCTGCTTCATCAGCATAAAATTCTGCTGGGTCATGAGGCCTTGTGGAGGGGACATGACCCCCTGGTGCAGGCCATGGGGCACCATGCCCTGTTGTGGGGGCACACCTGTCCTGCCCAGCAAGGACATCTGTCCAGGGTGGCACATGGACATGCTGAGCCCCCGCTGGACCCCCTGTTGGCCCGGGAGGTTGGGGGGCCGAGAAGGTGTCTGCTCCGCCATCATGTTCTGCAGGTTCATGAGATGCAGATTGGGGGGCTGGGCCTTCGGGGGCTGGTTCTCGCTCTTGGGGAAGTACTGGAGGGTGCTGCTTGGTTTCTCAGAGGGGATGATCCTGGACAAGTCGAACTCAGGAATGCCGGTAGGGGTGGGCCGGATCACCTCACTCAGCTCTGGGTCATTCAGTACCGATGCCACCCCAGGGAGCACCCCGGGTGGGTATGCGTCGCCCATGCGGCCAGTCATGCCTTTGCCCATTAGGTGCTGCTGAGGGGGTATGGGACCAGGTGGCTGGGTGGGCAGGTCCTCGGGGGGCAGGGCCATGCCCGAAGGGTAGTGCTGCTGCAGGCCAGGCCCCCCAGCCCCGGTGGGGGCCATGGCACCGTGGGGTTGCTGCAGCCGGGGAGGGAAGGACATCATCTGGGAGGAGCTGGGCACGGGGCCACAAGGGGCATTTAGGGAGTCTGGGCCTCCTGCGGCCATCATCATTGAGTTCTGAGAAGGGCCCCCAGCCCCCTGTGCATTGGGGTGCAGTGGAATGTTGGACCCCAGAGGGGTGGGGGAGGGCAACATAGAAGGGGGAGGCTCATGGGACAGGGGCTGCTGGCCTGGTAAGTTCATGCCCATGGGGCTCTGGGCAGCAGCAGGGTTCATGTGCATCTGGTTGGGCTGATTATTGCTGACACCTGTAGGGGAAAGGACGAACAGGACATTAGAGGCCACGCCCACCCAGTCTGGGGAGGGGCCTCCCAGCCCACTAAAGAGCTCTGGGCTAGGTTTCACTAAGTGATGGCAGTCCTTAAAACAGGGCCTCCGAGCTCACACCACCCCCATGACCAGAGACTGTAGAAGCATGCAGAAGCCAGTATGTCCACGGGAGGGGGGGGGGGGAAGGCAATTCCTAAGCAAACACGCTGTTGCTGCTCCCAGAGAGAGCTCTGGCTCCTCGCACCTGGCCCAGAGCCCTGCGGTGGTGGGGGTGGGGGTAGCAGGGGCCGGTCAGGCAGCAGCTCGTCGTCTGAGGTGGCGATGGTCTTGATGGCGTTGTGGTATAGCGGGGTCGAGCTGGGCATGGCGTACTTGGACATCTGAGACATCATCAGTGACAGAGGGTTCTGGGAAGGGGTGGGGTCTGGGGAGGATGTGAACGGCAGGCTGGGATTCATGAGGCCACTGGAAGGGTTGGCCGGAGGAGCCGAGGAGCTGTTCCGGGGGCCGCTAGGTGGGAGAGCACCTACAGAGGCGGAGAGACAGAAAGAGAACCGGGAGTCACTGGCGAGGTTAACATTCCCCCAAATCTCCACCTCACGTCAGACGCACCCACATCCCACTATCACAGGCTCCCTGTGGTCCCTACGGCCCATGCTTCTCTAAGCAGTCTCCGCAGTGGGGAAAGTCCCAGTTCCAAGCGGCACCCTTCAAGACATTGAAGAGGCTCTGGCAGAGCTGCCACCATGCCCCTGCAGGAACCTACCCACCACCAAGGCTCACACACAAGCCCACTTAGATCACTCACCCTGTTCCATGTTGCCCAGGGTAGAGGAAGAGTTTATGTTGAGAGGTGGCTGCTTGTTTTGGGAGACCCCAGGACTAGGCATGGCTGTCTTGGGAGAGGCGACCCAGCCGGGAGAAGGCACAGCCATGGAGGGAGACTTGAGCCTGCTGGGTGAGCCAGTGGGTGAACGCACATTGAGGGAAGAGCTGAGGACCTGGGGTGACTTGAGAGGTCCCGGTGGGTTGGCAGAAGGCAAGGGTACCATCTGGGAGGGAGTCTGGGGTGACTTGAGGTTGGCAGAGGGTGAGGTGACCAGGGGGGAGTGCACCTGGCTAAGGGTGGGTGACTTCAGATGCCCCATGCCCGGTGAGCCCATCTGATTAATACTGATGGTGAGATCTGAAGGCCGCCTGCCTAGCCCCCTGTTGGGGGCTGAGTGCACAGACCCAGGAGGATTGGAGGCAGGGGGCAGAGGCATATGGCTGAGCCGGGCAGTGCCCACAGTGCCCATGGACACTGAACTCTGATCAGGACTGAACATGTCTGGAGTGTTGCCCATGTCCTGGGGCATGGCCTGGTAGGGTCCCTGGCCCCCCGAGAATCCCTGCTGGCCCTGGTTGGGAAACTGTGTAGGCATGAGCATCTTCTGCGGACCCCCCATCATGCCACTACTGTTCTGGGCCCGAACCCGAGCCATCTCTTCGGGACTTAGGCCCTGAGGACCCATCATGTCTCCAGGACCCCGCATCTTCTGTGACATCAGCATCTGCTGCTGGGGCGTCATCTGCACATTCAGGTTCATGTTCATGTTCATGTTCACATTCATGTTCATGTTGAGGTTGCCTGGCCCCATAGGCGGGTCTACCTCCCGCAGCCCAGACTGTCCCATCGGAGGACTCAGGAGGCCCCGGCCTCCACCGAACTCTATGCCCATGGGTGCGCCGGCGAGACCGTCTCCTCCAGTCATCTGTCCCGGGAACATGGCAGGGTCCATCTGTCGATGTGCCTGTATCATCCGTTCCATTTCCATGCTCTGTCCCATGCTGCTACCTGCCATGCCCAGGGGACGCTGCATGCCCATGGACCGCTTCTCCAGCAACTGGTGCCTCAGCAGCTCCTCCCGGACGCGAGGGGTCATGAAGCGCTCTGCCTCTCCCTGCCCACCTGCGTAGGGCACAGTGTTTTGGGCAAAGTTGCCGGGTCCCCCAATAGGGGGCAAGTCTTCATTCCAGGCCATGCCTGGCCTTACAGGTCTCTGCATGGCATTCATGGGTACTTCCATGGGCATACTCTGCATACCTCCAAATCCAGGCACCCTCTGCATCTGGTTGCCTGGGAAACGGGGGCCAGGGAAGGGAGGTCCAGATCGGAGCTGCATGGGGTCTTGGACATCCATAGGCCCTCGGAGTTGTGCACCCATTCCGGGTGGCCACTGATCCCCAGGTTTGCTGTGGTAAGGAGGTGGGGGCCCCCTCCCCATCATGCCCCCCATTCCCACCATGTCCTGCAGAGGGCGGCCTCCGTGCAATCCAATCTGCTCCTCTTTCCGCCGCTTCTCCTCGTAGTACTCTTCCTGCAGTTTGCGCCAGGCCACCTGCTCGGGCGTCAGACTGTCCTGGCCCAGCCTCTGCATCATCATGTTCATTTGCTGTCCCATGTCTCCACCCTGAGGGTGCCCTGGCACTTCATGCTCCAGCGGGGGGCCTCCTAGGCTCTGTGTCTGCGAGATCATTGACTGCAGAGGCTCCTCGTACTTCTTCAGCCCCCCAGGAGGGGCGGAGGGAGGCGGCTGAACAGCAGAGGGCGCTTGTGCGGGTGGGCCTCCCTCACCAGCTCCTCCTGGGGGCCCCTTGAGGAAGGGCTCAGTCTCCCCACTGCGGAGCAGCAACCTCTCGATGTCCCGCAGTGTCTGGAGGGAGCGCTCCCGGTGCTCCAGCTGCTCTTTGGACAGGCCCTCAGAGCCCACCAGGTTCCTCTGCCCATTTCCTGTGGGCGTGGCCTCCCCCAATAGAGTGGAGCCAGGGGCACTGCCAGGGTCTCCTCCAGGAGGCAGAGGGTTGTTAGCAGTGGCAGCCGTTGGGGTGTTAGGGTGGGTGCCCCCAGTCCCACCACCTGTGCTGGCCGCTCCCACTGAGTTGGGGGCCAGGTCCTGACTGGTGTCTTCAGGAGGCCCCTCTGGGGGCAGAGCAGGAGGAGCACTGCCAGGGGCTGGGGGTGGCGGTGGCAACGGAGGTGGCTGGGACTGTGGTGTACCTGCTGATGGCGTATTCAGGGGTAGTGGTTCTGGGGTGGGTGGCACTTTAGGGGCCTGCAGGAGGACAAAGGTAAAGAATAAGACAGAGGAGGGGACATCCCAAAGTATATTAGAGCCAGGAGGCCACCACACTCACCTGATCCAGCTTGGCCCGGGGCACATTCTGCTGGTGGTAGGTGAGGATGGACTCTGCCCGGCCCTGCAGCACTGCCTCTGCCGCCCTGTATAGGGACGCAGCCATAGTTAGCTCAGAGATGGGCAAAAGCCAGCCCTCACCCACCAACCTTGCACCGTCCCCCCACATATGCCCTCCTCTTTTGCTCAGGCTAGGCGGTAGACAAAACCCTCTCACCCCTCATCTCTCCCAAAGACTTACGTGTTGGCCAGATGGGTGGTGAAAACATAGACGAACTGTGACGGAGGCTTTCCTGGGACGCCTCCACCCCCACCCCCAGGGACGTCTGGCCGAAGGCCTGGCTGGGGGCCATGTTGGGGGCCTGGTGCACTGCTCTCACTGAGGGGCAGTTGGGCAGTTTGGCCAGGACCCAACTGTGGGGTCACCATGGCTGGGTCTGCTACATTACAATCTGCAAGAAGAGAGAGAAGGGAGAGCAGGTGAGGGGCCCAGACTTGGGAAGGCCAATCAGCTGGTGTTCCCACCCTCAGAGGCTCGCTCACTGCCTCAAGCCCATGCCAGAGGGTCATTTGTCCCCACAGTCTCCCTGTTTACCAGCCTGACTTTCCAGTTCACTTGACCTATACTAACTTTTGCCCAAAATAGCCAGGATGCAGAATGACAACCATGGAGAGAGAGGAGAAAGAAAACGTGGCAGAGACCCCAAAGCTCTGCTCTAGAGCACTCCCACACTCCCACTATGGTCAGTCAGTCTCTCTCTCTCTCTCTCTCTCTCTCTCTCTCTCTCTCTCTCTCTCTCTCTCTCTCTCTCTCTCTCTGTCTCTCTGTCTCTCTCTTTCTCTCTCTCAGTGTGTGTGTGTGTGTGTGTGTGTGTGTGTTTCTCTCTCTCTGTGTCTCTGTGTGTGTGTATGAATATACTAATGACCCAGCCAAGGGATAGGCAGGGAGGATGTAGTAGTAATTGATGATTCAAACCACAGACAGATTTTCATCCTACCCCACAATTTGCTAACTGTGATTTTACGAAACATAGCATTTGTCTAAGCCTCAGTTTCTTCATCTACAAAATGGACACACTACTCACCTCCCACGTGCCCTGCCCAAGGACAAGTCTTTTTAAAAACATGGTTACTACGCCACAAAGCAAAGCATCATTAACGAGAGTCAGAAAGGCCTTCACAAATGATCAACACATGCCTTCGGTCACCTCTGATCACCAAGAATCTCACGGAAGTGTCCCCACCAACAACACTCATACACACAGACGGATATAGGTGAGATGAACACAGTTTGCAAGGCACACAAGAAAGGGCATTTGCATCTGTGCCCTCTCTGAGCACAAGTCAGTCCTTTTGGATTTTGCAGGGAAGGGCACACATACTGCACACATACAGTTTAAGGGCACAGGGCACACACATATGGAGCTCAACAGAGAACACTGAGTGCTGGCCCTCAGACTTTATCGTGCACACCACATGAGCTGGCCAATGAGAACCTGGCTGCTCTGCTTGGAATGTTCCATCACTGGGCTGATTATAGGCAGGTACCACTGTATCTAGCTTCCTGTGTGGGTTCTGGGAATCTGAAACCTTGCAAGGCAAGTTTCTCCCAACTGAGCCACCTACCCAGCCCTCTTTTGGATTTTTACAGATTAATCATTAGTCACATTTAATTAAACCACTGGCTTCAGCTGATCAATTTGACTTTCAGCCCCACTCCTTTGACGAGGATGGTGTGTGGGGCTGAAAGCCCCAAACCTCTATCCTGCTTTGATCTTCCCAGTCACCAGGCTCCATCTAGAAGCTACCTCAGGGCTGCCAGACACATCAGTCAATACAGCAGTAAACAAAAAGAGAACAACAAAAAAACCACTTATCATCCCTTTGGAGATTCCCAGGAAACAAGAGAAGACCAAATATATGTTTCACATTATCACGGACTGACATACTCAGAACATTCCTAGAATATTCCTCAGGAGCAAGACAGATTTCTTCGCTCTACGGTCACAAGCCTGACATTCCATCCTCACGTAGATAAGATCCACCACTGGTCTTCAGTGGGTTTAGGTGGTGCAGGGATCCATGCTCATACCAAGAAAAAGCAAGTTAGAGCCTCCGGACTACAAGCAGCAAGTGTGCCAGCACTTCCAGAAATCACAACAACTTGACCAAGGCGGCGATGGCGGAGGCCTAGAGGATAAATCAGAACAGACAACAGGCTCCTACAAGCTATGGAGAGTGTATCACAAGAAGGAATTTTCTAGTACCGTGACAGCGATACAAGCTAACACTGTTCAAAGTATGTCACAAGCCTGAACTCACTTTCTCCTTGTGCCAAATCTATATGACAAAGATCATTTCTATAGGTGAGAAACCAGAACTCCTTTCTCAAGTTTATAGGCCCTGGGATGTAAGTGAAGGCTCCTGGGCTCTGAGCCTGTCTCACTGACAGCTACATCAGTCTGCCTTGCTGTGTGAAGAATTCAATTGCATGGCTGAATGCTGCTGAATGACACAGTGTCAGAAGACTATAATCCCAGCACTTGGGAGCTATAGGCAAGAGAATCAGGAGTTCAAGGCCAGCCTCATCTATAGAGTAAGCCTGAGGCTAGTCTGTACCTCATGAAACCTGGTCTCCACTGAATGGCATTCCATCTAAAAGAGGCCGATCGTGGGATCTTAGCAATTTCTTATCGCTCTATATCTTTCAAAGTTTCTCCAATGCAATACAGACACAAATTCAGGGAGACAGGAGGGTCCCTGTCCCAGGAAGCAGGGAAAGATTCTACCACTCAGGCAGCCATACAGAGACATAGCTCATACAGCACTAGTTAGTCACATGGGGTCTTGGCAGTCCCAGCCGGTTGTGGAGACTTCTTACAGGACACTTGTCAGTAGGGTCCACTCATTCCCTACTTGCTGACTCTTTCCTCCACTGTGACAGTCATCATTACACGTTCTTCATGGGCAGCTGTGAGGACTAAACTCAGCAGCAAATGTATTTTTCCTTCTCCTTTCCTTTATTCCTGCCTGTAAGCAGCACACCATTTAAGCTCTGGCTAGCTTCTTACATGCTTAAGTTGGAAGCACCAAGGATGTCTCAGGCTTCAGGCACAGAAGGATAGATTGGGATGAGAGAAATAGCCATGAATTGACACTCACATCTCATCCTAGAAATGCATCATGAGTATTTTCTGAGTGTCATGTAGAGACTAGAGAAAGGAACCAGGGACACAGTTAAGTGTCAGTTCACACCTAGGCTTAGCAAGGCTTTGCAAAGCCAGGCTAACAGAGTCCCAGAGAAGCAGGACCTTCCCTGCCCATCCTCCACTGACCAGTAGGTGGCAGCATAGGCCATGAAATCTGTTAGACCTGTAGGTGAGTTGTCCGGAAAAGGGATTACCTGAGAGACCTTCCTCAGAGGGAGGGAGAGGGGGAGGGTGGGGGAGGGTGCGAGCCCCACTCACACTATAGATAAGGAAAAAGTCCAAAGTAGGACTGAAGAAGAGCCTGGGCTCCTGGTCCTTGCCACTTCTTGGACAATCCCCTAAAGCCCTAGGTAAGGAGGCTCCCTCAGGATGGGCGGACAGACACACACACACACACACACACACACACACACACACACCAGGGGAACATCAATGGGCACTCACTGTGGGAGGCCGCAATGGGCTTGTCGTCCTCTTCGCTGTCTGGCCCAGAGCACCATTCGTCCCCACTGTACGGCTGCTTCCGCTCCAGCACACACCTCCGTTTACTCCGGGGTGCCACCTCTGCCCAGGCAGGATACAGGCAGGATTAAGAAAGTGTGGCAGTGCAGCCTAGCCCTTCCACATGCACAGGCCCTCCCAGGCCATTCTCCAGAGTGCCCCACCCGACAGGGCACTGCCCAGACCACGGTGGGCACTTTGCCAGTCCTTGGTCCCCACCACACCACCATTTGTTTCTGATTTCTTTCTCCAACCCTGGTTGCCTGTCTCCCCTCCCCCCCACCCAGCACAGCATAGTCCCAACCACAACTGGTTCTAATTAGGGGGGGGGGGCAGGGAGGAGCCACTGTGACTCTTCCAGGCCCCAGTGCCTGTTCCCAAAAGGCTCCCACCAGCCAGGACATCGGGAAGCTTTAGGGATGATGTGGGTAGGGGGTGGATCTTCACCCCAGACACCTCCCTCTTCAATGTGGGGGCTACATGAGTACTATCACTCTACTGTCCCTGAGTGTCCCTAGCCAGCCCTGCTCTGGAATGGACTGGTTGACTGATGGGTAGAGGTAAGAGAGAGTTACTACAAACAGTACAAGGTTGAGACCCAAGTCAGGGATGGTCTCTGAGCAGTTTGGGTCTCGCTGGCTCGCCTATAGGTGATGTTGAGGTCTAGAGGTGAGGGAATACAGTACCTTTGGCCTCTGAGTCGAGGGATGGAGTCCCAGCCTCCCGCTGCTCCCCAGAGTCCACAGACACACTCCGCTCGCCGCGCTTCACCTTGCCCTTGAGTGAGCTGAAAGGAGGCACCCCTGCCTGGGGGTTCTTCAGACTTGAGTTGCTAGGCGAGATCTGGTTGGCCTTGGCCCCGTGGCTCCCCGCCCCCACGCCCTTGGAGCCCAGGTTGCAGGCGGGTCCTTGGTTCACATTCTGATGCTGGGACTGGGCCCCTCCGTTCCCTGTCTTGCCATGATTGGTCAGTTTATTTTCTGGGTGCATTGGCTTGGCTGGGGCAGGGGGGCAGTGGCCCCGAGGGGATAGTGGTGGACTCCCTGGAGCCTCTCTCCTCCTGGGGTGGGGTAACCTGGGGAAAGGGAGGAGAAAGGGGAAAGATTAATCCTGCGAGGAGTCAGGCAGGCCTGGACTTTAGCTCTCGCGCCTCACCTAACAATGCAGGGGTGGCGAGGTGCTGTCTTGAGACCGCCTGCTATTCCCTACCTCTGTGCAGCCCCTCAGATAAGAGCGGAGCTCTGGCCACCTGGGGAGTGGAGATGGAACAGCGCTCCTTATCTTCTGGGCTCAACTCAAATGGAAACCCGGGGCCTTGACTTGGCAGAATCTATCTGCCTTCAGCTTCCATTACAGCCCTTTCTCCCTAGCATCTGATGAAGTCTTCGCACCTTCTAGGGTTTAAGACTCCTTTCCAAGGCCCCGGACCTCAACTATGCTGTGCCCAGACAACTAGCTGAGAAGGGCCACAGGACCTGTGAGTCACTGCTCAAGCTCGAGCCCTATTCCCTAGGGGACTAGGGAAAGCACAACCGAGAGTGATGCCCACAGGTCCCGAAGACACCCCAGAGCCTAAGGGGGAAGGCCTGAAGAGGGTGGGCCAGTAGGCCCTGTCGGCAGGCAGGGATGGGGGGGAGGCGGTATGTCAAGCAGACAAGAGTACAGCTTGAAGCCATGGATTCCTGCAACCTAGGCTGCTGCGGGCCCTTTAAGCTCCAGCCCGCTCCCCCCACCGCCTCCCCCTCCCCGGAGACCTATTAATAGCCGCTGGAAAGATCACATCACGGGAGAGGATATTTATCCCCCCTCATTCCACACCAGCTCAGATTTATTTCAGCCCTGCTGTCCTGCTGCCGCCGCCTGGCCCTGTCTGCCCGCTTCTCCTGGGGAGGAGGGAGGCAGGCACCACCCCCACTCCAGCTCCTACCCCCGACTAGACTGAGGCTGGAGGGCGCCACCACACCCCCAACACTAGGGTAGGATGAGGGTCTGTTCTAACGGTTTTAGGAGGGAAGAAGGGACCTCTGGCAGGCAAAGCTAGCTGCCAGTCTCCTCTGCCCCCTGGGCCCAGGCGCTAAGGCTGGCTGCCAGCTCCTGCCTGGGGCCAGACTTTACCATTCTACTTCCCTTCAACCCACTGGTGGCCAGGAAGCCAGGTGCCCGAGGGGCTCCTCTCCAAACAGCTCTATAGCTTGGCCCCATGACCATGGGCCCTTCCCTTCCCCACTCTCCATACACACATATCCCACCCTCCGTGACACCCACACACCTTGTCTTGTTAGCCAGGATCCTCATGGCTCCCACACACAGTGGGGCTACGACCCCTGTGCGTGCCCAGGGCCCAGCCAGGTACTCGGTACTGGAGCAGGGACTGCAGCAACAAGCCCCAAAGAGAAAACTTGTGACTTAGGGAGGGGGTGTGTGAAGGGGAGGGAAGGGGAGAACCCAACGCCCCGGACTATGGAACTGGATAGGGTAGGGTAGGATTGGAGAGAGAGGACTTCTCAATCCTGAAGGCCAGGCCAGTCCCCATCCCTTCCACACCTTGTCCTCGGGGAGCTTGCAGTATCAAGCAAGTCCCCCACCCTAGGCACCCCCCTCCAAGGGCTGTAGAGTCAGAATTCACTAATAGGCTTGGTCGCAAAAGTGACGCGTGGGGCGGCTGCGAGGTCTGCTCTGGCCCACTGGGGGACTCCCGCTCCGAGACACGCCCCTCACCCAGGATTCGGGAATCCCTCACGCCCCGCCCCAGCACTGCGCCCTGTCCCCGGGCGCTGCAGCCTCCCAGGGGCCGGGGTGGGCGCACTGCCCTGCCCCGCCCCCAGCTCCAGGCCTAGCCCGTGCCCATCCCGGCAGGCCCGGGCGGGCAGCGAGAGGCCTGGCGGGGCCCCGAGGCTGCAGCTGGGCTCTTTTGGAGACCAGTAACGCTGGCTCAGATTCCTCCCCGACCGCAAGAATGCAGGAGCCTCCCCTCCCCCCTCCCTTGCACCCCCCCTACCCCGCCCCCTTCGGCAAAGCCCGAGTGTAGAGACAGAGCGAGCTAGGAGCAAGAGAGCCAGCGAGGCAGCGAGCGAGGTTGAGGGAGGCGGACAGGGCTGCAGCGTGGATCTCCCGGGTCCACTGGAGGGCGCGCAGACAGACACATGGACAAGTCCTCCAGGGACTGACTGGGCGCTAGCCGGTCGGGCAGACTGGGCGCACAGAGCTGGGACTTAAAGAGACCCACAAGCACCCGAACTGTGACTCACACGCACACTTACAGCTCACACGTGGACAGGGAGACAAAGACACGCACGGAGCCCAGGAAACTAGAGACGCTCACGGCCAGCCGACGGAGGTGTGCCCGAGGGACTGGGCAGCGCGAACCAGCCGGAGTCGCCGGGCAGCCTGGGGCACACAGATATCCCGGCCACCCGGCCGAGGGATAGCCGGCCGACTCATTGAACAGATGTGAAGACTGAGACCCAGACACAAGGGAGCCATAGAAAGTTGAGCCCGACAGTCACAAAGAATACACAGAGGGCCACAGAGACACCAACAAGCTGACTTACACAAACACAGACACCTCCCGCAACCGCCCCCTGCTCTGTCCCCTTTCCCCGCCCCCAGCAGAGATCCCGGTAGAAGGTGGGGGAGGGAAGGGGAGGAGTCTTGAGCCCTAGAGGCTCTTCCCGTGACAGGTCCAGCTAGACACACCCGTGTACGCTCCTGCTCCGGGCTCAGCTGCTGGAAGCTAGGCTGGAACCTCCAAGTAAGGGGGGGCCCTACCAGGTTCCTTGCGGGCGTCTAACCTTAACCCCTGTAGAACACTGGGCTTCCCCACTCCAACTCTGTCTCCGAAAAAGGTTTCAAAGTCCTAGGACCTAGTTTGCGCCACCACCGCACACACACAAACACAACACAACCAGGGAAGAACAGAGAGGCAGAAGTCACTGAGGACTCCTGGGGAAATCACCTTGCTCAATAGAGGGCATGCTGTTTAAGTTTTCACCTCCATCCCTGGTTGATTCTCAAAGCTATCTCCCCAGTTTCACAACGAGGAACTGAGGTCCCCGAAAAGCTGTGTGTTCTTGGGTCACATGACAGCATGGGCGACCCAGCACCCCCACTCCAGGTACTTTGGGACCCTGTCTATTCATCTCAGTCTAAATCAAATCAGTGGGCTTTTCACACATGAGCCCCTAGAACTTATCACCTGTTCCGAGGGATGGGGACGGGCCATCTAGTACTTTCTGTTAAGGGATCTCAAAAACTGGAGCCCTAATCTTGGCATCATGACTCATTGCTGTAACCCTAGCCTTGGGGGGGGGGAGACTAAGGCAGGAGATCACAAATTTCAGCCCAACCTGTGATTCCAGAACAGCTTAAACTACCTAGCAAGATTTTGTCTCAAAACCTTCTCCCAATAAGCTACGGGTGGGAGGGGGAGGGGCTGTTAGGAAACTGGTCC
This sequence comes from Mus pahari, assembly GCF_900095145.1. Taxonomy (NCBI): domain Eukaryota; kingdom Metazoa; phylum Chordata; class Mammalia; order Rodentia; family Muridae; genus Mus; species Mus pahari. Next base: position 39,598,203 of record NC_034599.1, on the reverse strand, counting down.
TCTTCAGTGGTTCCAGCGAATCTGAAAAGTGCCCCTAGGACTCCGCCTCCTGCGCCCACCCAGCTGCAAAGGAGCTGAGGTAAGGCCAGATGAGTCAGGGCTTTCCCATCCAGCATCTATCGCCCTGTCTACCCTTCAGGACTTGGCCCCAGCTCCCAGAGACCCCTCTTCCCCCAGATGATACCCGAAATCTGTAGCCTTGAGAGGCCAATGGTTGGCAGGGAAATGCTTTAGCACTGAGTGAACAAGGAGCCTCCCTAGCACTGGAAGCCCCTGGGGGGAGGCTGGACTTTGGGGACGCCACACTCTTAGACTGGGGAAGGGTGACATAAGCTCACAAACAGGGAGCAGGTGCAAGTCACCTGAGTGAGAGAAAGGCCAGAAGCAACAAACCCAGGAGAATGTGCCTGGAGCAAAGCCTCCGTCTGAGACAAAGCAGCCAGACCCAGGCCTGGTGGGCAGAGTCTATGATCCCAGCCCTTGGGCGGCTGAGATAGGACCCAGGCCAGGTTTGGGATGCTTAATGAGCTTCTGAAACAAAAAGCCTGAAGCAGGGTCACTGGCCTCCACAGTGTAAAATAAGGGTAGGCCCCAGGTAAGGTTAAGGAGAGCATCCCGGGAGGAGGAGGGAGACAAGGAAGGCTATGGCCAGAGCCTCCAGGTGTTTTGTGTCAGCCCTGTTCAACACAACTATTCCCCTGTTGGGCAAGCATCCACATACCCATGCAATCTGCCTGTCTCCAGGTTAGGAGTCTGCTTGACCAGACCAGCCAACCCACTAGTGTCACAGCTGTCTGGGGGAAGCCAGGAATTGTGGCTCAGCCCTAGAGTCTCAGCGCTCAGGAAGCGGAGGCAGGAAGAGGTCTGTGGATTCGAGATGGGCCCCGGCATGTGGCGGCTTGTACCTTCAATCTGATGAGCTCGGGGGGTGAAATGGGCTGGCTTTCTGCTTTGTGGGCTATCCCAGGCTACATACAGATTCCAGGCCACCTAGGTCTGTGTAGTGAGAGGCTATCACACACGCAGATGCACACATGCAAAATCTATGATGACGACAACAACCAAGATACGTTTCACTTCAGGGCCAATGATGTCATCAGGAAAACAAATACTTCATCAGAGAACCTACGCGCCATCTCAACGAGGCCAGGGAAACCCAGGAACGGTGAGAAATAAATGCTGGGGGACCGTGTCCCTCACATGCAGTGAACAGAGACATCTGGGGAAAAAAAAAATGTGGGATGCATAGGGAGAGGGTTCTTGGCCTCTGGTCAGGGGAGAGTCAGTTCCCAAGACAATGTCCCAAGTCCCCTTTCTCCTGGTGTCCCCTGGTCCTCAGGAGCTCCCTTGTAGCCCTCAGATAGTTTCCCTGAGGTGGTGACTCAGCTAGGAGGTTGGGGATTCAGAATCTAGCTCAAAGAGAGGACCCAAGGTGTTATTTTAGTGGGGACCCTCTAGGTGGGGACTTCCAGGCTTGGGGGTGGGATGGGGTCCTCCCCCCACGCCCTGGTTCCTAGCTACAACTCCCCTCCCAGGAGTCCATGCAAATAAGAGCTTTGCTTGGGAGGTTTCACCTGGGAGTTTCCAGCCTGCCCCACCTATAGCCCCAGGGTAAGGTCATACAATCCTAACCCTGCAGGACCGTCCAGTCTGCTGATCCCTGACTTTTGCAACGCAGGATCTTTAAACAGAATGCCTTTGGGAGATTAGTTCTACTCTTCTTGCTGGACCACTGTCCCTCTGGAGCCTGTGGGGACAAGTGGCCTTGCCGGGACAGACCTAAGTTCACCTCACTTCTTTTGGCTCTTTCAACCATTACCAGTGAGTCCAGACCTCAGGAAGCAATCATGCCCTGGCAGTAGGATGCCCCCAAAAGACTGATGCCCAATCCCTAGTTACTCCCTCCCCCTAGGGAGAGGGGTGGGGAGGGGGGAGAGCACTAGGAAACAAGACAGGGCAGGAAGCCCAGGCAGGCAGCGGGCACTCTGGGCCAGGCACAAACAGCCAACACAGGAAACCACAGCCCACCCCCGCCCACCCCACCCGCCCAAGGCTCTGGGAGAGAGGAGTGCCTAGTACCCCGACAGAGGCCCAGGCCAGGGGTTAGCCCAGGGCAAAGGAGGTGCTCAAAGGCCTCCAGACATCTCTCAGCCTCAGACCCCACCTGGGGAGGGGGAAAGGAAGCAAAGCTGGCAGAGATGGGCTGCCTCTTTAAATCCACCGAAATCCTGAGCTAGGCCCAACCCAGCTCTGGTTTCACAGGAAGGAAAGGAGTGCAGGAGCCAGCCGAGCCAACGGTGGTGGCTGGAATTAGCCCCACCGCCCAGATATATCTGGACTGCACTGCCACCCTACTGGCACTTCCTGCCCCCTGGCACCTGTACCAGAGTGGGGGCAGGGAAGGGTCTAGGTGCTGCCTCTCCCGGATGAGCGACCCCAATATCAGGAGGTGGCCTGTTGCTGTATGCACGTGGGTGAGGAATGACAGACACCTCAAGCTTCACTTCAACAGGGCAAAACTGAGCAAGGTTCCTTCCTGGGAGCCTTCACCTGGTCCCAGTCTCCCAAGGGGTTAATCCGGCCCCTATTTAGGGGGGCATGGGTGACCGAGGAACCTCCTCCAAACTGCCTGGCTACTGGAAACAATGGGGCCATTGTGGGAGGAGTGGAGTGCGGGCAGGCTACTGGCACAGCCGGCCTGCGCACCACGGGTGGGACCTCGCCCAGAGACTGCCTGCCTGGCACGCTCTGGTCTCTCCCCCAGGTACTGCCAGAGGCAGGCACATCCTCCATCCCTTGCCTCGCCGGCCCGGCCCGGCCACAAGCTCTTGGCACCAGCAGCACCTGAGCAGCCGAGCTCCGAGCTCGTCGGCTACGTTGACATGCAGACAGCCATGACCCTCCAGGAAGCAGGGGCTTGTGGGCCAGGGCTAGTGGGGGTGGGGTGATGAGACAGGATGTGTGCCTGTGACCTCCTGCAGGGCAGACAGGAAGGCCAAACTGGGTTTCTAGTGTCAGTCCTGGCACCCGCGGGCACGAAGGACTTAGGGACAGTGAGAGCAGTGACAGGCAGGGTCCCCTGCCATAAGGCCTCCTTTCTCACATCCACGCCATAAACTTTCCCCTGACAGGTTCCATTGCCTTCAGTAGCCTTGATCATGCATCCTGGCATGCATGCATGGGGTTACAACAGAATAACCTGTAGCTGGGCAGGGCGAATACCAATCCCATCGTGCCTCTTCTAACTGCAGACCCGCGTCCATCTCTTCATGCCTCTGAGCCTCAGTTTCCTCACAGGCAAAAATCACAAAGTGAAGTCATTACCAGAAACTACCTAAAAATGTCTATGACACATCAACCCTCAAACAAGTCCCTTGGGCACCCTCTCATTCCTAACATAGTACCCAAGAACGCAGCATGTCACGAAGTAATGAGAAGAACCATCTAGAGAGTCGCCTTGTGAGTATTCCGGCAAGCAGGGCCCGTGGGCATCACGGCCGTGTTACACAGAGGCCTGGCTTTTTCTGCACTCTGTGAAGGAGCTTGCTCACTCCACTAGCACCGTCCCTAAGCACCCCTGAGTTCTCTGACTCTCTCCAGTCCAGGGTGTGGGTGCAGAGAGCAGCCATCTGAAACTCCCTTGGCCTTAGGTCTGACACCATCCCTAAGCACCCCTGAGTTCTCTGACTCTCTCCAGTCCAGGGTGTGGGTGCAGAGAGCAGCCATCTGAAACTCCCTTGGCCTTAGGTCTGACCCAAGGGGTCAGTGAAGGACACTTCTCTTCCAGTGATCTGCAGCCCCCAGTCTGACCCCTTTGGGAAATACATGGCAGTGTGGGGCCATGGTTCTCTGTAAAGAGGTCTGAGACAGAAAGGGCGGCTGATACACAGAACTAGAGAGGAGGCCCAAGGAAGAGAGAAGCCTGTTCTCTTCTCAACCAGGAAGGGCAATACCTCTCAGGGTGGCCCCACAAAGCCCCGAAAGGGTTAACAAGGTCCTAAAAATAAACCTGTTCCCAGCAGGACCCACTGATCAGAACCCTCTAGCCATCTGTCCCTGCTTTCTCCTGCTCGTGTTGGAATATCTGAAACCGGCCCCAGAGTCCCAGCCCAATCCCAAAAATAGCCCCGGCCTGCCCAAGGAACAGGCAGGCCCAGAGGCTGGGCACAGGAGGCACGGCCAGCTTAACAGCTAAGCACCGTGGTGCAGGCAGCTGAGCTCCCGCCTCCCGAGCCCACAGAAAAGAGGAAGTTCTCTTCTCTCTGTCCCAGGAGGAGAGGCGGTGGGCAGCACGGCATGGGGCTCTCATCCACTCCTCCTAGTCCAAGACCCTGGACGGTACCTGGTAGCCAAGCCCAGGCCTCAGACCCAGAAGCCCTGTTACTCCTTACTCCACAGAACATCCTAACCACCTGCCACAGATTCCCTCTTCTGTGGGCAACCGGCCTTACCATCTATTCCGTGGCCCCTCACCCAGAAGTTCCCACGCTCCATCCCTAACACCCCAGTCCTAGCTCAGGACCTTTGTGAGTCCCAGTTGCTCACATCGCCCCCTGCCCTGAAACACACTGGACTTTCTTCAACGCCCATAGGTAGGGAAGGATTCCAGGGGTGTCCTACTGGATCCCAGGGGTGCTGCCATGCCCCTGCTCTCCTTAAGAGACTTGAGGAGAGCCCTCCCCGCCTTTTTCGAGATGCTGGGTGTGGTTAACTAACTCATCTCTCAGGCACTGTCCTTCCACAGTCAGAAAATGTTCAAGATGGTACCCTACGACCAGAGGCGGGTGTGACCACTGCCATCGCCCTCGCAGCCCCACACTGCCTTATTTCTTCCCAAGGACGGTCCCTGACTCCTGGACCAGGAAGGCCATTGGAGCCATTTGAGGACACAGTGTCTCCTCGGGTCTGGTGACAGAACAGAGCAGTGGGGGTTAGATGGATGGTGGAAGGTTCCAAAACTAAAACAAGCAAGCAGACCGGGTGGGGGCAGAAATGAAGGGCAAGGACAAAGGAACGGGGGGGGGGGTCCTTGGAAACTCAAGTCCTTCTCTAGGTCCAGGGCAACTACAAAACTTGCAATCACGGTATCAGTCAGCACCAACAGTGGGGAAACTGAGACAACAAGGTTTGTCTTGCCAGTTTGTGGTACCTCATGACTTTAATCCCAAAGCACAGAGGCAACCAAAGCTCTGTGAGTTCAAGGCCAGCCTGGTCTGCACAGCGAGAGCTCTTGCCTCAAAATACAAAAACAAGGTGATTCTGGGAGGGCAGCAGAGTCTGAAGGCCTGGATGGTGCCTCACTCCAAGCCCTAAACGCTCTACCTTAGGCCAAAGCCCCAGGATAAATCTCCTGCAAGGAGCTCAAATTATCAATAAAGCCAAGCCCTCTCACGTCTGCCGAACCCCTTCAAGCTCACCGTAGGTTTCACCTGATTTAACCTTCAGAATGACTCTATAATAAGTTGGGTGTCTTTCCCCACCCCCCCCCCGGTCCTGGGATGGAACCCGGGGTCTTGAGTCTGCTAGGCAAGCTACATCACTACCTAAGTTTTCTTCCTGAGACAGGCTCTCCCTGGGAAGCCGAGGCTGGCCTGGAGTGTGCAGCAGTCTTCCCACCCCCGCCAGGGGGTCTAAGGAAGTACGAAGGTGCTCGGGTTTTTCAGGGTCTCCTTTAGCAGGAGAGTCTTCCACTGCACTCTGCAGCTAAGAATGCCCTTGGCCCTATGATCTTGCTGTTTCTACCTTCAGGGAGCCGGGGTTCCAGGCACCTGCCTCCATGCCTGCTTTACGGCCGGCCGGCTCGTGTCATCCAAAGCTTGAACGTGGAATTCCCTGCATGAAAGCAAGCATTCTATCAACTGAAGCACAGCCCTCGGGATTGCCTTTTCTTATTTTTTTGAGATAAGGTCCTGCTGTGTTACTTAAGCTGGCCCTGAACTCCTGAGGGCGGGGCTCCTCCCTCAGCCACTAAAACAGTTGGAACTACAGGCAGGCTCCTGCCGCCACGGCCAGCCTTAGAAAAGACTTTACTTTGATAGTCTAGGGTTGTCTGGGTTTGCTGGTTTGTTTGTCTATTTGAGACTGGATATTACTCTGTAATCCAGAATGGCCTCAGACTTGACATGGCCCTCCTGCCTCTTCTCACTTGCTGGAATTCCCACGCCTAGCCTAGAAAGCCCTTTTATTACTCCCTCTTTGCAAGTAAGAAGAGTTAAGTAGCTTGCCCAAAATACATCTAGCCCACCATTACAAGATCGGGACTGGAAGCACAACACGCCAGCATTGGGTTCTTAGCCACTGCCCTATGCAGAGGCAGCATGGTGTCAGCCCCTCACAGGGGTCAGGTCTGGCCTTCAGCTCATGCACCCTTCCACCCTCCTTCTAGGCCTGATGGGTACGGGGCACTAAAGGCCACACCGTTCCTGCCTGGGGTACGGGTGCACTAAAGGCCACACCGTTCCTGCCTGGGGAAGAAGAGATCAAAGAGAGCCCTGAACCCTGTGGCCTCTCTACAGGTGCCCTGCTGAGCCAGGCCTGAGATCTCAAAGAGCAAAGTTCTAGGGCCTAGCTCCGCCCACCCCCAGTCTGGTACCTCCTCCTATCCAGGTCCCTAAGAAGTCAGCATGGTCCCCAGGACAGGTTTCTAGTGCTCTAGCACAGGCTTCTGCTACAATGCCGCAGGGCTAGGAGAAGGAGTCCTGGTGGCCTCCCTCCAAGCCCCAGGTGGGAGTCAAAGGTCAAGTGGGACTTTCCAGAGAAGGCAGGAGTCAGAGGAGCCCTGCGGCCGCCGACCCACCTGTCCCGCCTCTTCCCACTTTTTTTTCACTGCCAGAGTTAGAAGCAGGGCAGCTTCCTCTGGGAAAATAGGTGGCCTCCAACAGGGAAAGTTGGGGGGTGGGGGTGGGGGGATTAGATGGAGGAGCTAGAAGCTCCCCCCTCCAGGGGACCGTCCAGGAAAAAGAAGCCCCTCCCTCCTTCCCTTCCTCAGGCTTGCCCAAGTCAGACAGGAGCCTGCAGGACTGCAGGAGTGTTTGTTGTCAGTGTAGAGTTGTTGCTAAGTAAGGAGAGAGGGAGGAGGGAAGCCGTGTGTTCGCCTCTGTGTGTGTGTGTGTGTGTGTGTGTGTGTGTGTGTGTGTGTGTCGTGAGTGTGTACACGCCTGTGGAACCAGGGCAGCAGAAACCAAACTTACGGTGGTGGATGGTGGCCAGTGGACCGGCCATTGGGCACCCTGGATTTGACTCAACCTCTAGAAGCCAAAGCCAAAGAAGGAGGACAAGTAACTGAGACAGCCATAAAAATCTACCTTACCCTCCAGGTAGACACAGTCCTGAGTCTCCCACCTCCCACCGGGAGGAGAGGCTTAGAACTTGCCTTGGCACCCAACTTTAACCCTTTCCTGTCTGGGGTGCACGTGAGCGCTCGAGGGCGCGTGCCCACAAACACACACACACAGGCACGCACACACACACACACACACACACACACACACACACACAGGCACGCACACGCACGCACACACACACAGGCACGCACACGCGCGCACACACACAGGCACGCACACGTGCAGGCACACAGGCACACACACAGGCGCACACGCACACACACAGGCACGCACACACACAGACAGGCACACACACGCGTGCACACACACGCGTGCACACACACACACACACAGGCACGCACACGCACGCACACACACACACAGGCACGCACACGCGCGCACACACACAGGCACGCACACGCGCAGGCACACAGGCACACACACAGGCGCACACGCACACACACAGGCACGCACACACACAGACAGGCACACACACGCGTGCACACACACACACACACCAGCATTATTGCCCACCCAGAGACAGAAGAGAATGCAAGTAGGGGCAGAAAGCCAGGAGGGGGGAGCTGACAGAAAGAGCCAAGCGGGATGATGCGGCCACTGCAGACAGGATGGGGAGGCCAAAATAGCAGCACAAAACACCGCCCCCCCCGCCCCCCCTGCTCACCTCTGAGGAATGTGTGTCAGGTTCAGGCTCAGGGGTGTGGTCTGGGATGGGGGCTCCCTGTGGAGAAATGGTCACAGCTAAAAGTCCCTGGCCAGCAATCCGTGCCCCTGACCCTCCCCAGAAGCCCAACCCCAGCCCCAAACATGTACAATTTACAGATAACCTACAGCTCCAGGAAGTCTCAGAGCTGCTCAGACACACACACACATACACACACACACACACACACACACACACACACACACACACGGACTTCTGTGGACTGGCCAGGAGCCAGGCCTGACCCCGCTGCCCACCACACCACCCCCCTCCCTGTCCTGGAAGCAGGAAGGAGCAGGCACTGGGAGACCTCAGACTTAGTTCCCTGAGAGCCTGGCCCCACAGAGAGAGAGAGTGAGGGTGGAGGACTCCCACGACCTGGCCTGAGGTCCTGGGGGGAGGGGCGGCTGAAGCCCAAGGACCCAGCTTCAGAACCGGTCAGTAGTCCCCAGGTCAACTGTGGCAAGGGTAAGGATTTAAGTTCCTGTGTACCTATGTGGTCTCCATGGCTATAACCCTGGTCCCCTAAAGACTACGAGTCCTGGGCACCTGGTCTCAGTACCAGGGCCTGGGGCGAGGAAGGTTGAGCAGTTTAGTAGCACTGGGTGAAGCTCCCACAGCAAGAGGGAGGGAGGCTGGTGGCTGGGCTCAGTTTGTACTGGGGGTCAAAGGGGAGTTCTTTTCCGAAGAATTCTGGGAGAGACGCCAACTAGAGCAAGCTGCTAACCACCCCTCCTCCCTCTCTCTTGCTGCACTGGGGTTGGGGGGGGGTGTCTCTGCCAACCAGACTTAACCCTCTGCAGCCTGTGTTGCTCTTGGCTCAAGATGGGGTTGTTAGAAGGGGGCCCTGACTGCACCCAGCTTCCAGAGACAGGAGACAGAAAGCACAATGTGCCCCCCCAAAGGCTGTCTCCCTATGATTCTAAGTGCACCGCCCTGCCCCCCACCACCACCTAGGTGACTTTTCTAGACTCAACTCCCCGAGGTGTCTGCAGTGACGTGCCCATGTGCATGTCTCAGAGACAGAGATTGAGAAACAAACTGAAAATTCCTTGCCAAGGCCCTCCTCCTGCTGGGTCACTGAGCCCTGTACCAACAGCGGCCTCTACTACTCCTTTCTTCCCACTGTACTGGGGACCAAAGGACACCTGGGGGGGAAGAGGGCCAGCCTAGGCCCACCTCCCGAGAGAGGGGGGTCTCCACAGGCCCTTCACTCCCAGAAGCACCCCCTGCCCATCTTCCTCCTCACTGACCTCTGCATGCTCTTGCAGAAAAGCACTGTTACGGCCTAAGATCCTAAGATAGGAAACTGAGTAGTTCCAGCATGGACTCGGAGCATCCCAGTGTATATGGCTAACCAGCTTAAATATGCTACCCATGCTCAGACTTAAGCCAGAAGAAAACAAAAGCCAAAACATTCATGGCGGCCCCCTCACCCCCATGCAGAACCTCACTGGTAGTAGGAAGGAAAGGAGGAAGACATCAGTAAGACGTCCCTGGACCAGGGCTGCAATGGTCCACCCCAGACGCCTGCATTCCGGGCGCCTCTGCCTTTTGCTTGGGATTAGATTTTGAACTTGTTTTGTTAAGCAACTAACTGTAAATGGAGAAGTCAAGTTTTCTGAACCTGAAACTCACCACCAAAACTCCTCCTCGGTAAATTAGGACCGACTGTTCCTGGTCTCCAAGGAAGGAGGTGACTGCAGAGGGGAAAGGAACATGTCCCTCTAGTCCCTAGGCTCCCTCTATCAGCCATCGCTACACCCTCAGGACACAGGTTTGCCTGGTCCGCTGAGCATACAAGGCCAGAGAAAGAGAGGACCAGGCCCTGGCAACAGCTTATCTAGGCGTCTCCCCAACTCCACCACTCTTTCTCCAAGGCCTCGGAGCTGCCAGAAGCTTGGGCCTCACTCCAGGAAGCCTCCTATCAAAGGGCAGAGGACTCCACGTCCCAGGGAGCTGCAGACCGGTGACTACACCCCCCCTCCCCAGACATGCTCCCAGGGTGGAGGAGGAGGCGGAGATGCAAAGCAAGCATAAGCACACAGAGACACACCTCCAGCCTCCAGCACACTCCTCAGAAAGAAGCCCCCAGACACACACAAGTGGGAGACAAGCACACTTTCAAGGTACCTCCTTAAAGAGCCCAAACTTGCTTTCAGACCCGTGAGAGTGGCAAATTCAGAGGCAACCAGAAAATGCTCAGGAAACAGCCAGCCATCATCGGCCAGTCACACAGAAATCTGACACAGACACACCCACTCTCGGGACACACGCAGAGCCACCGCATACAGAGCAGTACGGTTTGTATCCATGTGCAAGCACACACACTCAGATGGAGTACCTCAAGTGCAGCCCAGCGAAAAGTCAGATTGGAAGACAGTGAGCTGTGAGTGAGGAGGGGAGTCAGAGGGGGCGGCGGGGAAGCACTCAGGATTTCAAAACAATCCTGGTTTCGAAACGCTGGAAATGCTGGATTCAGGGCCATTCCTGAAGCTTGGGGGAGGGGGGGGACACAGACCAATGTGGAGCTACCAGGACAAGAAGGAAGAAAGGGCCAGACAGAGGTGGTTCAGCCAGTGGAGAAGGGGACCCGGAAAGGGCTACCAACTTAGGAGGAGCAGCTGGCCTAGAACCAAGAAGGGAGGGCCCTGCCTGCTGGACGCAGGGCAAAGGAAAGGTCTCCAGTGGCTTTTGCCACTGACGGGAGAAGTGTGGAGGCAAAGGGAGCCTCCACTCCCTTCAAGACTGAAAAGTTAGAAGCCACCACACCCCTTACCTACACACAGAACAAGGTGAGCATCCCCGTTCTCCAGAAGAGGGCCTCCGCTCTGCTTCCCTAGCTAGCAAAAGTCACGAGACACGGAGGGACAAATGTCCCCACATTCGGGACTGGCTAAGGGAACATGTCCCCTAGAAGTCTTCATGAGAAATCACCTCAGTTTCCCCTGAGTACCCCCACACCCAGGAAGTCACCTTTCCCTGGTAGCCAGAATGTTCTCGCTGCCCCTCCTCCAACCTCCAGGGAAAGTAGACAGAGGGAGGGAGGGAGGGAGGGAGGGGGAAGGAGGGAGGGAGGGGAGGTCAGGCCAGGCTGGGGGTGGGGCTTTGGAGGCCTGGCCCTGGCACCCGGCAGGAAATTCCAGGCTGTAACTCCAGGCTGCCTTCAGGGCCACCCGTCCAAGTGACAAGCTGCAAGTAGCTCTTCATGACTAGGACCATCTCCACGTCCCCCTCAGCTCCTGGTCCTGACCACCTGGCCCTCCAGCCCCAGCTCTGGAACTCAGAGGTCCAGACTTGGGAAAACTCAGCAATCCCTGGAAGAAAGGCCCAGTCCTGGAAGGAGCCCTACCAAGCTCCTTGGACTAACCTGAGCCTCTCTGCTCAGATCCCTAGGGGCAGTGTACACAGTGTGGCTATGGGTGGGCAGCTGTTGGGGCTGGCAAGCAGGGGCACAGATGCCAAGCTACGGCAGCCAGGCGTTCAACAGGTTGAGCCAGTCCCTGGAACAACCAGCCCCACCCCAGGGAGAGCGGGCCTGGCAGAGGCTCCCTGCCTGGGGCACCCAGCCTGTACCGCTTTGCTCCCACGTCTGCCCACTTTCCCACGGTGCCATCCCCCTCTATCCCCTCCCCCCACCAGGTCAGCACCCGGGCAGTGCCCAGGGCCTTGGTACAAGGAAGCGAGGGATGCCATTTCCCTGTTATCCTTGGGTGCCCGGGCTCTTCAGGTACCTCACTATCAGCAATGGAGAAGCTCGGGGAAAGTAAACATTGCATTGGGGCTACATCGGTACCCTACCCCCACCTCCTACCGGCTTCCTTTGATCCCGGGAAGACTGGACACAGACACTCTGGCTCCCTAGAGCTGCCCCAGGGCTATGGGACAAAACCTCAGCCTGAGGCAGCGCCAGAGGCAGGGTGAGGGTGCCCTCAGCAACTCATCTAAGGTTCCCAGGAGGAGAGAGGCTGCAGGGTGACTCTTGACTCCCCCCTACTTACTCCAGAGCTTCCGCTGCCCGCAACTCTGGTGGCGCCTGCACCTCCAGCTTACTCCAGGACTCCGTGAAGTACGGTCCTAGGTCCTAGCTGTTTCCCCCCAAAGCAGCCACCCCCACTTTGTAACACATTTCTTTTCATCCAAAGCAGGTGCCAGGCGTTCTGGCCCTTGCTGAGTGGACACTGCCTCTCTGCCACGCCACCCACTAAGTCTCTGTCCAGCAGGCTCCTGGCCTCCTTGGTTGTTGGAGCTGAACCCACCAGCCTAAGGCTTCTGCTGAATCCAGGTACCAGGAACTTGCTAACCAGAGTGCTGAGTGCTCTGTGTACTTTGAACAAGCAAGATCACTAAGCCTCAATTAGCATGGATGCTTTAACCCCAGATTTCTGTGAACCACCAGCCCTTCTTTAGTCTTCTCTCTTCCCTTCATGAGCCCCTCCACCCCATCCCAAGCATGAGTGGCACGGCTTAGAAAAGGACTCCAGCAGGGATGCCTGCAGCCAGAACCATGGTCCTTGGAGGCCAGATAGGCGCAAATCGCTTTCCTTCCTGGTACCAGAGTTCTGCTTCCCTTCCTGCTTCTCGCCTTCCTCGACCATTCTCACCCTACCCCGAGGCTCCCAACCGTAGGGCCTGAGCTGACTTGGAGCACACTCTTCTCTTCCCTTGGAGCCATGAGATCATGGTCTTGGCCCGAGAAGGCAGGGGAACAGCAGAGGAGCTGTCCTAGGGAAGAGTCTGGCCCCTGGAGAGGAGCCGGGGAGAAGGAAGTGTAGGCAGTGACATTGGCGGTGGTGTAGCAGCTATTCCCAGGGAAAACAGAACAACACACAGTTCCGTGGGAGGGAAAGAGGTGAAGCAAAAGATCAAGGGGGCTGCAGACCCTCACACACACCTTTCCCGGGGCTCAGGCAAACACCAAGCCCTCCTCTCTCAGAAATGACACTCTTTCTCCTAAAGCAGAGGTTCCCCCAGACATGACATGAACACACACACACACTCACACCAAGCAGCAGACAGAACAGAAGGAGGAGGGAGGAAGGTGGTGTCAGAAAAACCCGGAAGGAAGGAAGCTGGACAGACAGACAGAAGCTAATCCTTGCATCGTTGCTCCAAAGAGACACTCTTGACTTCCAGACTCGGAGGGATGTTCTATTTCTCTGCCTCCAAGGGGGGGGGGGAACCTCCGGATCCTCTGAAACCAAAATCCAGCAGCCCTCGGAGTAGGACCATACTCCATACTCTTATGCAGAAGGCCTAAGTCTTACTTCATATCTCCCTCCCAGTGATCAAGACAGGAGCCACCTTTCCCTGGCAGTGCAGAGAAACCTCCAAGGAACTGTATGACTGCCCCACCCCCAGCCAAGCCCACACCACTCAGAATCCTTGGCTAGGGAGGCTCCTTAGACTCCTATGGCTCAGAGGCAGTGCCTGGGGGCAGATGACCCAACCTCTCACTCTGGTCCCAACCCTCCTCCCCAGGAGGCTCCCGCGAATCAGGGGAGGAGTGCAAGGGTGCTTGGTTCTTAGAGTTAGTGAGTCTGAGAAGGGGACTACATCTCCCAGAAGCCCCCAGGGCAGAGTTCCCTGCTCCAGCTGGCCCAAGGCCGGCCTTGTTCTCTGCGCTAAGGTGGTAGGGTCTCCTGGCTGCCACTAAGCCCTTCTCATAGTGTTCCGAGAATGCCAGCTCGGCTGAGGACCTAAGAATATCCTCTGATGACCCTAGAGGAGTCCCCCGCTTCCTAAACAGCCTGGGGTGCAAGCTACAACGCAAGAGACAATCAGACTGCGCTTCCCCTCCCCAATTTAAACTGGATCTCGCTTGGCGCGCTCCAGCTGGCCTGGCATGACTTTAGCCCTCTGCCCCAAACCAACCCTCACCTCGCACCGGTCGGGGGTCCTCACACCAGGCCGGAGCTGAACGCCATAACCAGGTCTGGGTCGTTGGGTGGACTGGGATCCTCCAGCAGGACGGTGGAGACGCGGAGAAGGCAGGCAGGCGGTGGTCTTTTTGATCCCGGACGCCTTGATCTTAATACCAGCCCGGCCCGCGAGCAGGTATCCGGGAGGCGCCGGTTGCCTGGGTTCCTGCCTCCCAACCGCGGAGCATGGTCCTGGGCACCGGCAGCAGCGCAAGAGCTAGCGCACCGCCGTGCCGGGGCTCCGGGCTGGGGTCTCGGCCCAAACCTCCCGGCTCCGGCTGCTGCCGCTCCTGCTCCTCCTCCTCCCTTCCTTCCTTCCTTCCTTCCTTCCTTCGCCTCCTCCTTTCACTTTCCCCGAGGCCCGCGGGGACGGCGGGCGCTGGGCGGGGAGGGGGCTGTCTAGGCGCTTATTGTTGGTCGGATGCCGAGGGTCCAGATCGCAGCCCCCGGGCGGCGCGGCGCCAGGGGACCCAGGCGTGCGGGCGTCCGGCCGGCTGGCTCCGGGCGGCGGCGGTGCTGCAGCGGCCCCGGATCCGGGGCATGTCCGGCCACTGGCTCCGCCGCGCGCCGCCGCCTCCCCGGGATCCCCTGCGCTGCCGGAGCCTCGCTCGCCCCTCCACTCCGCTCCTCTCCCCAGCCTGAATAAGCATCGGGGCTCTCTGGCTGCCTCCTTCTGCCTTCATACCAGAGCCGGGAGAGGCCCCTGTCAAAATAAGAGCTCCCCCATCTCGCCCGACTCCTCGCCCAACCCGGCTCCCCCAGCCTCCCAGTGGTCTGACTCGGTACGGCGCCCGACCGGCTAGCAGGAGGCAGTTGGCCCTGGGCGGGGAAGGGGCCTTCGAGCCTCCCCCTTTCCTAAGGACCAAGGAGGAGTAGCACCCACAGCATCAGAGGCTGGGGAGAGATCTGACAAACCTACCGTGCTATCTGCACGGATTGGAAAGAGTGGGAGTTGCCTACACACACACACACACACACACACACACCCCTAGCGCCCCTCTTTATTGTACCCACCCACATCCATTTTGCACTGAGAGCACTCCCCCCACCCCCAGGATATAGACTGAATTTTTTTTTTTTCAATTAAACCTTCAGCAGTGCAAATTGGATGCTAAGAAAATGTTTGAGGAAGTGAAACCTTTGTCTTCTCCAACTCTCCCTCCCCTCAAAAGGCTTCACATGCTTCACATGTACATTCACAGTACACACACAAACACCACCCTATAGGATGTTAGACCCATGGAAGAAAAACATTCTAAGCAGTTTTTTAAAGCATTGCCTACATTATCTCAATGGTTACCACCACGGATTTACAAGGAAGGGATAAATGAGAAGTGAGGCTTGTGTGACTTAAGGAATTGCTGAGTTGCACAACTAGAATTGTGAACCTGGAACTAGAACTCAAGGCTTCTTCTCCCAGGCCATCTTCCTTCTATCCCACCGCCCCCTCGCCTCGAATGAAATCAACCAGTGCCCAGCGAGCACTGACTGCTTCACAAAGAACACTAGCAAATGGTGTCTTCTGTTCCCCGTCACCTGTCACATCAGTGCCACCCACCAGAGTACTGACTCCCATATTTGTGTCGTTCCTCCTGTCTGTACATCTGGCTGGCACGAGATTCCCGAGGACTCAGATCATAACTTCCGGTCGTCTCTGTGTTCCTTGCACGACTGACCTGGGTGCTGCTCAGGTTCACAGGAGGGCTTCAGTGACTGTTGACCGAATGGGTAGATGGGCCCAGGAGCTGAACACTGGGCAAGGTCGGGGAGGTCCAGATGAGGGGCAGGGGTGTAAGCCCTGAATGAAGAAGGCCTCACCGTGACAGGAAGTGAAGGCCGGAGGATCAATTCAAGAGCATCTTCAGCTTCATACGGAACCCGAGCTCAAACTGGGAAAATATGAGTTTCTATCTAAAATAATAAAAATAATAAGTTAAACAAAATCCGTGAGAGCGGAGAGACTGTGACTCTATAACTTGTGTGTGTGATAACATGACTTACAGAGCACTTTCATGAGTATTACCAAATGACCATGTTTTAGGTTTGTAGATAGGGTCTCTATAGCCATGGTTGGTCTGTCCTAGAAATCACTCTGTAGACTAGACTGGCTTTGAATGCACAGGTCTGCCTGCCTCTGCCTCCTAGTGTTGGGATTAAAGGAATGGACCACTATGCCCAGGGACTATGTTTTTGTGGGTTTTTTTTTTGTTTTTTTTTTTAAGATTTATTTATTTATTATATGTAAGTACACTGTAGCTGTCTTCAGACACTCCAGAAGAGAGAGTCAGATCTCGTTACGGATGGTTGTGAGCCACCATGTGGTTCCTGGGATTTGAACTCAGGACCTTCGGAAGAGCAGTCAGGTGCTTTTACCCGTTGAGCCATCTCACCAGCCCCCTGTTTTTGTGTTTTTTAAAATAGAACTATTTTGTCTTTATGAGTGTCTCCATATGTGTATTATGCACCCACGTGTGTGCCTGGTGTCCACAGGTGTGAGCTGCCATGGGGGTTCGAGAACAGCCGGGGTCCTTTTGGAGAGCATCAAGTGCTCCTGCCTTGAGCCATTCTTCCTCCAGCACCTCATCATCATTTTAATCCACTCGGCACACAATCCCCAAGAGTGTACTCACACTGTGCGAGTTTAAAGGTTTGATCACCACAATTCTATGAAGCAGGCATATCTTCACTTACAGGAAAAGAAACTGAAGTCCGGAGAATCGGATCTCTGTGTAGGGCCGTGGTGAATTTGGGGTTAATTTTCTTCTGTCTTTAGGGTCTCTGGGGTATAGTGCTGACCACAGAGGAGCAGCAAAGAGATTGACTCGAAGTTACCTTGTGGCTCAGCCTCCTATCACAAAAGACAAGAGGCTTGGGCTTCTCTGTGACAGGTTCTCACTATATAGCCCTGGGTAGTCTGGAATTCTCTATGTAGAGCAGGCTGGACTCGAACTCACAGGAATTCACTTGCCTCTGCCTCCTGAATGCTAGGATTAAAGGCATGTAGCACTAATTCTTTTGGGCGTAAGTCCTGTTTATAGTAGATCCAGAAATCAGTATTTATAGTGGTGGTGTTAGGCTGGAGAGATGGCTCAGCCTTAAAAGGCTTGGCTCACAACCAAAAATACAGTGGTGGTGGTGGTGGTGGCTGGGTTACAGGGGTCTCTAATGTCGTACATGTAGTACATAATAAAACCCAACAGTGGTATGTCCCGTGAAACAGCCCTGTGGAGCGCTCCCCTGGGTGTGGCTGTGACTCATTCCCCCAATGTAGGTTCCAGGTCTGGATGCAGAGCCGAGCTTTGGGCAGCCACGAGTTATGGGTGGAACCCTGGAGCCAGAGAGCAGGGAAGGAAAGCGGGTGGCCCTTTG
The DNA here is from genome assembly GCF_900095145.1 of Mus pahari. Lineage (NCBI taxonomy): Eukaryota > Metazoa > Chordata > Mammalia > Rodentia > Muridae > Mus > Mus pahari. Next base: position 39,580,867 of record NC_034599.1, on the reverse strand, counting down.
CTGGAATCGAGCGGCTCCCTCTACTGGCCAACTAGGGGAGACGGCGTGCTTCTGTGTGTGTCTGCATCATATGGATGTCACAGGTGTGCCAGCGAGTATCCATGTCAGCTTTTGCCGGTAAAAGTGTGACATGGGCATAAGTATATGAAGGTGCCTGTTTCTGACATGATGTCGCTGTGCCAGCGCGGCTCAAAACTGTTTCTGGAAGCTGTACCCACAACCGCATCTTGTAATAAAACTTACTTTTTGGACAGTGCGAAGCGGGCGCTCAGGACTGGGACTGCTTGTTTTCAGAGATTAGCCATCTTTCTGTTTCTATAGTGATCCGAATGCACAAATAATGCTGGCACTCCTCTCCAGCGTGCACTAGCCCGAGTAGGTGGGCGCCGGTCAAGGGAAGTTATGAAGAAGGGGCTCTATATTCTGAAGCAACTAAGGACCCAAGAAAGGGTTAACCCCAAGCCCCACAGTAACTTCAATCATTGGCTCGGGGCACTGCCTGTCAGAGTTCCGAGGGTGGGGTTTTCGAGGCTGCAGTCAAGATTGCCCAGAGCCCCTCACTAGTCGCTGGAATCCCCCTCCCGTCACCATCATCATCGTCATCCGACCACTGGGCTCTGCCCCACACTGTGCGTAGCTTGATGGAGACACCTTTCTGAGCCTTGGATGAGGCGCGGATCGGGCATCCTGGCTTACCCACTCTCTCCAGCAGCCTGGCTTCCTGATAGATGGTGATTATTATATAATAGACTCTCTGGACAGAGCCGTGCCAGCGCTGGGAACACTGCCCCTCCTTGAAGTATGCCTTAGGGCCTGGCATCTGCCGAACCGACCTTACCGCCCAGCTGTGCGGACGTCCCCGGCACCGCCTCCTTCCGGGAGCGGGAGACCCCAAGAGCCACCTTCCCTGGTGGCCAGAGGCCGAGTCCTGGGACGGGGCGGGCCCAGGCCGGGAGTCAGGCCGGCGCCCCGCAGGTCTCTGGGTCGGCCGGCAGAGTGAGGCTTTACCAGCGCCTCGCTAAGATTGTGGCGTCCACCTGGCCCCTCCAACCTGAACTTGGAACTTGGGAACCAACAGAGGTGGGGCTAGGGGGCGCTGGGGCCAGGGTCGGAAAGGGAAAGGAGTTTGGAAAGCTGCGGGGACAGGAAACTCCAAGCTGGACCAGGGGGCCGGCAGGGGCAGAGGGGGAGGGACTCTTATCCTGACAAGGCTCCCGCCTTCTCCAACTGGAGGGTTTGGAAAAACTGAGCAGGCAGCCAAGGCTTGGCTGGAAATCCTGCAGCCCACCCTCCTGGGGACACAAAGCTGGAGGGCGGGGGCAGGGCGGGGGGGGAAGAGAGCGCGACCCCGAGGAGGGCAGGGCCCCTTTTGGGGCTGGGGGCCCAGGGCCAGGTCCCTGGGGAGGGGGTTCCAGGCGCTGTCTCCCTGCAGTCTGCTTCCCCCAGCTCCTTGCTCTCCCCCTCCCCCCTCCTTTCCCCCCCTCTCCGGCTCCAGTCTTGCAGATTGCGGGCAGACTTAACTCCTAGCGTGCCAGTCTGGTGGACTTGGAGGTGGTGACACTTGATTCGGGAAGGAGGGAGGGAGGGACTCCGGACCCCACTCCCACAGTTTAACACGTTAAGGCCCGGAACGCAATCCCGGAACTTCGGCTGATGTGAGCCCTGAAAAGCTGCCAGTAACAGGAGGAACGACACGCAAAGCCGGTACCTGAGAGCTGCCGAAAGCCATCCGCTCTCGAACCCCGTCTTAACTGCCTACCTCCTGCTCCCATCCTGTCGTCTTCTCTTCACTGGTGGGCTACGTCCCTCCCTCCCTCTGGCCGAAGCCCCTTGACAGATAAATGGCTGCAGGGAGGCGGAAGGCTGGATTTTGAAGCTACTTGAACAGTCTCCACTAAAGCTTGTCCCAGAGGTTCCAGCGCAGTGACCCCCCCCCCACTTGGCTTTCACTGCTTAGAAAAGAGACCTAGCCATCTGAAGCAGAGAACTCTATAACCTCTCCAGCTAGGACAAGGACAAGGGTCTGAGTTTCTGGAAACCATGACTTCACTCCCACTCCGGGACTGGACACCCTCCCTCCGATCAAAATTGGCCCCCGGTTCTACTAAGGATGACTCCATCTCGGGGAGGTACTTCAGATTAGGCAGGAAGTGGTTAAGAGAGAGCTAGGTGAAAGCCAGGTGAGGCACCGCCCACCTTGGCCTCAGGTGAGAGTAGGTGGGGTCTTGGAGGGATACTGACCTTAACGGTTGTTTTTACTGTCCCCTAGTGGTTATGTCTGGCTTAACATCCACTTACTAAAACAAAACAAAACAAAACCAAAAACGTATCCTCGCTGGAGAAGTTGTAGACTGGGTAGAGAGCGCCTCCGAGATATGGAAGAAGTCCCCACGATCTTTGCCCTGCTTCCAGATCTGCACGATAGGATTCGCCTTATGGTACTCAAGTGCAGAGCTACAGAGCAGAAGGCGGAGGCCTCTCCTCCGAGGTTCTCCACCTAATAGAGGGGATCAGAGCTGGGCGTGGTGGCGCACGCCCTTAATCCCAGCACTCTGGAGGCAGAGGCAGGTGGATTTCAGAGTTCGAGGCCAGCCTGGTCTACAAAGTGAGTTCCAGGACAACCAGGGCTATACAGAGAAACCCTGTCTCGAAAAACAAAACAAACAAACAAAAAAAAAAAATAGAGGGGATCAGAAGGAAGAACCTCCCCCTTTCTGCTTCCTCTTTTGTGCCCCAGGTCTTCTCTGACCTCCCAGGCTCAGCATCGGATGCAAATTCAGCACTAGATTCCAATCTCCTCGGCTTCTCTTCACCTTCATTTCCCTCTGGCCAAGTTGTCTGTCTTCCGGATGTCTCCACTTTGAAGGATTCTAGCAGCTCAGTCACTTCCGCCTCCCAGCAAGGCTGGGACTCTCTATGCAGAAGCCTGCCTGTGGGTCAGCAAAGCCAAGGGTTTAGGAGGCCTGGTATCTCATCCTTTCATAGTTCTGAGAGTGGCTTGTTTGTATTGTTGGGGATTGAACCTGGCATCTGTCAGTGTTAGGCAACACCTTACCACTGAGCCAAATACCTAGCCCTCTTCTTACTCTCTAAAAATTGAAAAAGATTCTCCCTAAAGTTGCCTTAAATTGTTAAGGTATTCCCCTCCCTCCGTAGGGGAACTTACTCTGTAGACCAAGCTGGCCTCAGACTTAGAGATCTGCCTGCCTCTGCCTTCTAAGTGCTGGGATTAAAGGCATGAGCCTGGAACATTCAAAGAAAGAAAGAAAGAAAGAAAGAAAGAAAGAGAGAGAGAGAGAGAGAGAGAGAGAGAGANAGAGAGAGAGAGAGAGAGAGAGAGAGAGAGAGAAAGAAAGAAAGAAAGAAAGAAAGAAAGAAAGAAAGAAAGAAAGAAAGAAAGAAAGAAGAAAATTGGGTAAATTGCAAGTGCATCTCTATTATTTATATTTATCTTGAGATTGAATTTGTGGGTGTTTTGCCTCTGTGAGTCTGCACACTACTTTGTGTGCAGTGCCCATAGACACCAGAAGAGGGCATCATATCTCCTGGAACTGGAGTTACAGACATTGTAAGCTTCCACCTGGGTGCTATGCATTAAACCCATGGCCTCTGGAAGAGTGGACACTGCTCTGAAACCACTGAGCCACCTCTACAGGTCCATAAGTGCGTCATCACCCTGAAGAAAACAATTTAGTAATGGACTTGGGTTGGCTTGGCTATTGGTTGGTTTTGTCTGTTGTTTTGGGGAAAGGAGCCTTGGTATTATGCAGGCCTGACTGAGCTGGTATTCACTATATAGTCCAGGCTACCCCAAGCTTTCTACAATCCTTCTACCTCAGCATTTAAAGGGGTGCGGTTATGGGCATGCAGCACCACACCTAACTGTGGGGTTGTTTTTTTCTTTTCTTTCTGTTTTTGTTTCCTATTTATTTATTTATTTATTTATTTATTTATTTATTTATTTATGTATTTAATGTATGTGAGTGCACTGTAGCTGTCTTCAGACACACTAGAAGAGGGCATTGGATCCCATTACAAATGGTTGTGACCCACCATGTGGAAATTGAGCTCAGGACCTCTGGAAGAGCAGTCCGTGCTGCTCTTAACTGCTGACCCATCTCTCCAACCCCGACACACTTGGCTGTTTCGAGAGACGGTCTCACTATGTAGCCTAGGCTGGCTCCCAACCAAGTCCACCTGCCTCAGCCCACGTTTCAGTGATACAGATATCCACCACCACCAACTAGTAACAGGCAAATTGCTTCATCCAATCAATGCAAGATCCTTTTTGTTGTTGTTGTTTTGTTTTTTTGTTTTTCGAGACAGGGTTTCTCTGTGTAGCCTTGGCTGCCCTGGAACTCACTCTGTAGTCCAGGCTGGCCTCGAACTCAGAAATCTGCCTGCCTCTGCCTCGCAAGATTCTTTTTGAGATACGGTCTTACTGTGTTGTTCAAGCTAATTTCATACTCCTAGAGTCAGGCAGTTCTCCCAAGCGCTCAGACTATGAGAACATTCTCCCTCCAAGCCCCCACAGGGTTTCTCTGTGTAGCCCTGGCTGTCCTGGAACTCACTCTGTAGACCAGGCTGGCCTTAAACTCAGAAATCCTCCTGCCTCTGCCTCCTGAGTGCCGGGATTGACGTTGTGTGACACCACTGCCCGGCTTTACTATGGCATTCTTAAGCCCAAGAGAAGAGCTGATGGTGTGACCCAAGGTAGAGGGCCTGCCTAGCATATTCAGGGCTCTGAGTTCAATCCCCAGTACAGCTAAACCTAAAGATAAACCTAAGAGGGGCTGTCGCCACTTTCCTCTTCTCTTGGCCTGCTGCCCCACTGTCCCACAAGTTCTTCATCTTGGAAACATAACTCCTGCCCCTGCGTTAAAGGCTGGAGCCTTCCTGGGCTTGCGCTGGGAGCAGGGAGCGCTCGCAGAAATGACTACATACTGCTCAGTCTGCTCTTCTGCATAGCACTCTCCAAGTGTCATTGCATGGCACTCTTCAAGTGTCATTGCATGGCACTCTTCAAGTGTCATTGCATGGCACTCTCCACGTGTCATTTTGCAGAGAGAGGGTTTGCAGGGTGCCGAGAGGTCACATGGCTGGCAGGGGATAGCTGGGAGATGACCCAGCCTTCTGGATCTCCATCCAGACTCCATCCACGACATCATGGCAGTGCTTGCTTCCAACTTTCCATTGGATGTCTTCCTGCACCTGGCTCCTCTCCCCATGGGGCCTTCAGAGCTGCAGTGGCAGCCTTGACCTTCTTATCTGGATCCTCCCCAGAGTGTAGGGTGCCAGGGCTCCCAGCACTGCACCCCTCTTGTCATAACCTATTTATATTCCTGTAGCTCTCTAGTTCGTTTTAAGGCATCACTGGATTGTAAAAAAGCCCTGGGCCAGGCAGAGACCGAGTCCCAGCCATTCCTCAACAGCTCTGTGACTTCAGACAAGCACATCTTCCCAGGCCTCATAAAGATCTGTCAAGACCACTAACCAGGTTCTAACTCCTAGGGTATCTGTAGCTTGCTGTCCCAGGTTAGGAAGTGGCTCTAAGAGGCCTGGCATGGTGACACAAGCCTATAATCTCAACATTCAGGATCAGGAGTTCAAGGCCAGTGTCAATCAAAACTAACGTGGGTTATGTGATACCTCGTCTTTTATTTGTTTTGTTTTAAGACAGGGTTTCTCGGGCTGGAGAGATGGCTCAGCAGTTAAGAGCACTGACTGCTCTTCCGAAGGTCCTGAGTTCAAATCCCAGCAACCACATGGTGGCTCACAACCATCTGTCATGAGATCTGATGCCCTCTTCTGGGGTGTCTGAAGACAGCTACAGTGTACCTACATATAATAAATAAGTAAATAAATAAATAAATGTTTTTAAAAAAAAAAAAAAAAAAAGACAGTGTTTCTCTGTGTAGCCCTGGTTCTCCTAGAAGTACTTCTGCAGACCAGGCTGGCCTTAAACTCACAGAAATCCACTTGCCTCTGCCTCCCAAGTGCTGGGATTAAAGGCATGTGCCACCACTGCCCAGCCATGGCACTATGTCTTTAACAACAATAACATCAACAAAAATATACAGCATGAGGCCTAGGGATGGGCTGATATTTCTATCTTTCTGCAGCATCCCACAGCCTCAGGGCCATATCTGCAGTTATCTTCAGGGTTAGGGTGCTATTTACTGAGACACCCACACTCTGGCCCCATTTGTGGCCCTGTGAAAATTATGGGACATGTGAGCTGAATATATGTGAGGCCCCCATAACTCAAATACTAATACCTGCAGGAAAGAATCTCAGTTTTGGGGGGCTGGAGAGAAGGTTCGATGGTTATGGTTATGAGATGGTGGCTTACATTCACCTATAAGTGCAATCCCAGATGATCTGACACCCTCTTCTGGTGTGTGTGGGCACTGCACATAAAGCGGTGGCCATACTTGCAGGCAAAACACATACGCATAAAATAAAAACAAATTTAAAAAAAGAATTCCGGTTGCTATGAATGACTCCCGTCCTCTCTTCACAACCCACAGCTACACTTGTCCACGTCTTTCTACCGTTCTGTTCTACTTTGCAGGCAACAGCAGCACAATGAAAACAGTAAGACACCCAATCCTTTCTATGTGGGTTGGGAGGGTACCCCTCGGGTTTTATTTTCCTTTGTTTTCCCCTCCACCTTATTCCAAGACAAAGCTACTTTCCCGTGCCTGTTTCAAACTCTTAACTCCTGTCCTCTCAGCTCTGTATTACAAGAGCCCTGAAGAGCAAGCCAAGACAAGGTGTTCCTACAACAGGTAAGGGATAAAGTTGTCTTGATAGGGAGAGAAGCAGGCAGGCTGGGAGCATCGGAGATCAGTAATGTTTTGTTATACGTGAGACAGGGTCTCCTATGTATTCCTTGCTGTCCTGGATCTCTCTACACAGACCAGACTGGGCTCAAATTCAGAGACCCACCTGTCTCTGCCTCGAGTGCTGGGATTCATGTGCCACCACACCTGGCCGTTGGTTGTTGTTTGGGGGGCAGGGTCTTGAGATATATATATATATATATATATATATATATATATATATATATATATATATATATATATCCCTGGCTAGCCTCAAATTTGTCTATAGACCAAGCTGGCCTTGATCCTGAGATCATTCTGCCTCTACTTTCTGGAGTGCTAGAATTATAGGTGTGAACCACTGACCAATATAGTGGTTATCCAATTGTTATCCAATAATAGGTAACTCAGGTACCTGGCCTAAAGGTAAAATGGGGACAATGATGGAACAATAAAGGATGCTGAGTACCCAGGCAGCATCTATACAGGTAGGTTTAGAGGGCTGAGAGAGCAACAGGAGGGACCAGGAGCAAACCCAGAAACAACCCCAGATGTCAGTGGGACTAGACCTCAAGAACCAGCTGCCAGTTCAAATCCTTTCTGACGCTGAGCTTCTGAGCAACGTCTTTGGCAAGCAGTGCTCCAGAACCATCTTGAACACCTCCAGCAATGGGGAGCTTTCTGCCTGAGACAGCAGCTCCCCTTAAGAGCAGGGGTCTGCCTTCCTTTCCTGAGCTGAACTCCGGCTCCCAGAGATCTCTACCCAACTGGACTTCACACTTTGAGCTCCCTTCACCCCGTGGGTCATACAGTGTGAGTCTTAGTTCACAGCCCTCCACATATTTGAACTTTAGTGATAACCAACCCTTCTCCCCAAAAGCCCTTTGAGACAAAAATCTCACGTACCACGGTCTAGCAGCAAACTCAGGATACAGCTGAAGATCACAAGACCTTTAGAGGGAGTGGGGTGGGGGAGTCTACTTTTTAGAAAAAAAATGTTTTTTTAATGTATATGAGTATTTGCTTGTCTGCCCCACGTGTGTCTAGTGGGCGTCTGATTCCCTAGAATTCAAATTACCGACAGTTGTGATTCATGTAGGGGCTGAAAACAACCCTGATCCTCTGCAAGAGGAGCAGTGCTCATAACCACTGAGCCATCTCCCCAGCCCCTTGACTCATTTTTTAGAGAAAGAACCTCTCATTGGCTGGGCTGGCTGGCCAGTGAGCCCAAGGATTGCCTATCTTGGACTAAAAGTATGGATCACTGCAAACAGGCTTTGTTTATTTGATTTTATTTTCCAAGATAGAGTCTCTCTATGTAGCCCTGGCTTTTTTTAAAAAAAAAAATTGTATGTATATGAATATTTGTCTGCATGTATGTGTATACACTACCTGTATGCACAATGTCCACAAAGATCAGAAGAGGGCATTAGATCCCTTTGACCTTGAGTTACAAATGTTTGTGAGTCACCGTGTGGGTACTGGAAACAAAACCCAGGTCCTCTGCAAGAGGAACAAGTGTTCTGAACCACAGAACTGTCTCTCCAGCACCTAGAACTAACTGTGTGGACAACTCCTAGAGTCCTCCCACGTGCTGGGGCTAAAAGGTGTGTGCTTTAAAAGCCAGCTCAAAGAATTTTTTTTTTTTTTTTTTTTTTTTTGGCTTTTCGAGCAAAGCATGCTTTTTAAAAGTTTGATTCTTAGGATTCAGATGTTCCAGATGTGGTAGCATGCTTGTAAAGAAGCTGTTAGAGGCTAGGCAGCCAGGGCTACATAGAAAGACTCTGTTTTGGGGGAAAAAAAAAATCTACTTTTTGTGGGTATGTGTGTGTGTAGTCACAAATGTCATAAAGTGCATGTGGAGGTCAGAGGACAGTTTGTGGAATTGGGTCTCTCCTTCTGCTTATCTTGCATGATCCCCACCCAGCAAGGCATAAAACTGAGAAGGGTAGGTCAATGGGGGGTCAGGGGGTACACAGCTCTGATCCCAGCACAGGAGCCAGGAGCAGGCAGATCTCCCTGTGAGTTCAAGCATGGCCTCATATGCAGGCCAGACAAGGCTACAAAGACTCTGTTAACAAATAAACAAACAAACAAACAAACACAAACCAGGTGTGGTGGTGCTCTCAATAATCCCAACACTAAGATGCTGAAGCAGGGTGGTCAGAAACTTATCGTTGGGTCGCAGAGGTGACTGTCAGTAAAGCACTTGGCTCTCAAATCTAATGAGAGAGGGGACAAAGAGAATTTTAGTTGATGGAGATGAAGACAGGCAGGTGGCACACAAATGTTGAAGTTCATACTGTTCAGGCCACATTGAAAAATAGTATAAGATACATGCAGGAGACACTAGGCAGGGGGGATCAAGATCAGATGAGCCTCAAAGTCTATCCTGAGAGTAAGGAATCAGAAAGGTTCAGAAGCCTTCTGACTTGGGGAGAGCCATGTGAGGACAGTGCAGTGTAGAAAAAAAAATTAAAAAATAAAAAATAACACACTAATTTTGGAGAGTTCCAAATCTGGATTTGAGTCTCAGCTCTTTGGCTGACTAGCGTGAGTAAATTAACCACTCTGGGCTCCAGAGTTTTCTTGGAAAATGGAATAATAACTATCTGATCAAGTATCCCGAAGATGAAGTGAGAAGCCATGTATAAAGCGGCTAGAACAAATAGCTGCTCTGGAAATGGTAAAGAAAACAGAGAGATAAGGAGAAAAGGAGAAAAGACGTGCTTAAGACGGGCCTAGCTTCTGAAGTGTGTCTATACCTGTAGTCCGTCCAGGTCTGTCTCTGGGGTGTTGGTGACTACATAGAATGACACGTGGGATGTTTGATGTAGAGTTCCATCCAGAGAGCTGTCAAAACGGTGGTAGATGAGTTACCTTCCCCAAAAGCACGGGAAAGGAGAACGGCAGGGTCGCATGCAGCATCCCTCCAACTTCGTATCTGAGAAATGAGGTACTATGCCCCTCCCAGGCAGGGCCTCACGTAGCCCAGGCTGTCCTCAAACCTCACGTTAGGAGAATGATCCTGCCTTTACTCGCCAGTGACTGGAATTAGAACTGGGCACCACCATGCCTGTCCAGAAAAGTCCTTATTGACAGGTTACACGGTGATACAGTATCCCATTCCTCTGTTACAAGGCTAGAGGAACAGTGACGTGTTTAAGGGATGGTGACAGGGAAATCCAGAGGGATGATCTGGGACAGGCAACTCATGTCTAGGGTCCCCGTATTGGGACATGATACTAGTACCCAACCTGCCCCCCCCAACCCCTCCTCCATAGATGCGATCAACGAAGGGATGAAGATGCTTAATTGAAATTTGAAGAGGAAGAAATCAGAACCGGTGAGGCTTGGGGGCTGTGCCCCATACTGGTGTCAGCTGAAAGGCACTGCCAAGTGTTGCCGAGGGTGAGCCAGGGAGACTATCCTGCAGAACGCCCTCAAAAGAGGGTTGATTTGACTGAGCACAGGAACAGAGACTGTGCCGTGCTGCTGCCCTGCACCCCCCCATGTCCTTTCTTCTGGTCACAGTGCAGTCAGCTTAAGGGGGCACCCTCCACCCACACACCAGTGCAGCAGACCTCTGCCCAGAACCCACCGGGATCCAAACTCTGTCCCGCCGAGACTCTCCTCTCTCCGTCCAGGAGAGACAAGACTTCTTGCCCAACAGAGCCCAGCTGGCTGTTGCAGTTTTAGACTTGAGAAGGGAGAGGTGAGAGTGAGAACCTAGAATCGTGGAAGGACAGAGGGACCTGGGGGAGCTGAAGGGGGAGACAGGTGAGCACCTTGCTCCCTTAGAAGAGCAGACCAACCGAGGATGAGAAGAAAGAGATTGAATTGGGAGGGGGCAGAAAAAAAAAGATTTGCTGAGAAGCTGATGAAGTGCAACTGAGAAAACTGTTGCCATGGTGACAGGTCCAGAGGAGGGAATAGGAATATAAATCGGATTATGAATTTTAGGGATCTTGTATGTGCTGGAGTGGGGACTGAAACCCCAAAGGCAGTTCTCCCATCACCGGGCCTTCTTACTCGACTGACTTCCTTCAGCCTGTGAGGAATACCTACCTATCCAGCTGTCACACCTAGGCCAGAAAAGCAGGGGCTGTGGAGGGTTCTGTGCTCTAGCAGGGAGGGAGACCGACTACACCTGCATTCTTACCTCAGGGGTTCCTGGCCTCTTGCAGCACCCCTCTTCTTTCAGAGCCCCAAAGAACCCCAAACAAGTTGAGAGGAGATGAGCTTATTCTAAGCATCTACTAATTGTCAGGCACTGTGTTAGGCTCTCTGAGCCTCCTTTTTTTTGTTTTGTTTTGTTTTGTTTTTTTTCAAGACAGGGTTTCTCTGTATAGCCCTGGCTGTCCTGGAACTCACTTTGTAGACCAGGCTGGCCTCGAACTCAGAAATCCGCCTGCTTCTGCCTCCCAAGTGTTGGGATTAAAGGCTTGCGCCACCATGCCTGGCTTTTTTTTTTTTTTTTTAAAGATTTATTTATTTATTGTATGTAAGTACACTGTAGCTGTCTTCACACACTCCAGAAGAGGGTGTCAGATCTTGTTACGGATGGTTGTGAGCCACCATGTGGTTGCTGGGATTTGAACTCCGGACCTTTGGAAGAGCAGTCGGGTGCTCTTACCCACTGAGCCATCTCACCAGCCAGAGCCTCCTATTCTTTTGCATCACCCCTGATCTGTAAAGTAGAAATTACAACCGCTGTTCATAGGCAGTCACCTGAGTTCAAGGTCAGGGCTGGACCCTCTGCTCCAGGCTCCTTCATCCCCTTCCCAGCCCGGTTTAACTCCGGAGCCTGCTTCCTGACCTCTAGCTTTCCCTTTACCCTGAAGGCAGGTTGCATCCTTGGGAGCTGATCAGAGGGCGCACTACTTGGAACAGGCTGCCTTCATTTTTGTATGAAGGGCTCAGAGCTCAGTGGGAGGCTCAGGGCCACTATGAGGGCTGGCTTGGGGAAGTGGGGAGGAAGAGATTGGGTTCAGAAACTCCTGGATCAGGAAGAGGGTACGGGAAGCACAAGCCAGGCTGTCTTTAGCAGTCGTGAGAACTCAAAGCTTGAACCAGGGCACCTAAGGAACCAGGGAAGCAGCAGGCTCCAGTGTGTCAGTCCTAATGGCGGTAAGAGTGACCAGGGGGTAGTGTGTGCCTGCAGACCCCTCTGCAAGAAGTGGTGGCAGGGACAAAGGAAGGGGGGGACGAGTTCCCCCATCCCTAGCCCTTGGACTTCTGTACAAATAACAGCTTTGCGAAGGGCACCAGTAGCTGGCGTGCACGTCAAGCAAGGTCTGGAGATGCAGAAAGCCAGCTTCAGGTTTGTGGCCTGAGCAGCCATGCCAAAACTACCCATCAGCTTCAGGAGGCTAGGAAAGGAGTCAAAGCATTACTGACCTCTTCCCATGACTCTCTGCTCTTCTTCCTGGTGGTAACCTTGACTATCAGAGCTATAGGTGGGCTTGGGCTACACCCCAACTGGAAAGTCCCTATGGGTGGTGGTGAGGGCTCAGAAAAGGCTAGACCTCAAGAGGAATTAAAAACGGCAGTACTTGCCTGGCATGGTGGCGCACCCCTTTAATCCCAGCACTTGGGAGGCAGAGGCAGGCGGATTTCTGAGTTCGAGGGCAGCCTGGTCTACAGAGTGAGTTCGGGACAGCCAGGACTACACAGAGAAAACCTGTCTCGAAACAAACAAACAAACAAACAAACAAACAAACGGCAGTTCTTGGGTCCCTGAGCCACTTGGCTGGAGATGGAGTCCTACTGTTCTTTGGCTATGATCTCTAGGATCTGCTCCCTTCTGCTAAGGCATTCAGGCCTTCTCTGTATTCCATCCACATCCCAGGAAGGCTCCTGAATCTCCTTTCCTGTGCCCCTCAGAGGTGCCCACAGATAATCTGTATGAGACCGTCTTCCTTACCTTTCTATTGCTGTGAAGAGACACCTTGATCAAGGCAGCTTAGAGGAGAAAGCATTCAATTAGGGACTTGCTTACAGCTTAGGCTTTTGAAACCTCAAAGCCCACTCTCACGTACGTACCTCTTCCAACAATGCCACACCTCTTAATCCTTCCCAAACAGTTCCACCAACCGAGGACCAAACATTCAAATACATGAGTGTACCGGGACCATTCTCCTTCAAAGCACCACAGGGACTTAGAGAATCTTAGAAACTGCATGACAAGGCTTAGGAGGGAAGATCTCTCTCTGAGCTTCCTCTGATCCTGTCCTCCCCAGGCTGTCTGGCCTCTTGGACTTTAGTGGGCCCTAGGCCCATCTCCATGCAGCCATTTCCTCTTCAGTATCCTCTTGTCCATGCTAGACCTTCTTGTTTCCATGTCTCCCAGTACAAGCTGCCGTCTTGCACTACCAGGGGTCGAACCTAGGACAATGTGCACGTTAAGCCAATAAATGCTCCATCAGTGAGCCACAGCCTCAGCCCGAAGAGCTCCCCAATGGCTTCTCCTTGTCAAAGCCAGGAGCGGATTTCAAATCTCTCTGCTTCCCCTGCTGCTGTTGCTGCCCCAAGTCCTCTCTGCAGGCTTCCTTCTTTGAGCACCAGGGAGAGCAGCCCCTCCTGCTCTTTTCTCTTAAGGAAGCTTCACAACTTCCTTTGCAAACCTCACTCTTCCTTTGTTCACAGACGTCAAGGTTCCCTAGGCTCTTCCCACCACTTAAGTGCTCTCCCCGGAGGCTCCTGCTGGCCACCCCTGTGACTGCCTGCCCACACCCACTCACCTGCCACATGCCTCAGTATCTTCAGGCCCTTCCATCAGCGAGTTTAAAACAGAACATTCACCTCGACTTCTCTGAACTATTAAGAGTTCTGCCCTTTGGTTGCCAGAGCCAGGACTGGAAGACACCCCTAACCCTCCTCTCCCCTCGGCTACAGCCTAGCTGCCTAGCCTCACTCACTCTAGGCCCTGTCATTTGCTTCCATCAGGAAAGTGATCTCAGCAGCCTCTGAAACGTCTCTCAGCTGCTCACCCGACTGAACTGCCACACGACAGAGTCACCTCTGTTAAATACAGATCTGAGCATCACACTCTCCATTTTAAAATTCTCAGAGGGTGTCCCTTTATCCTCAGTGTAGAAATTAAAACTCCTGGGCCTGGGATGTCGCTCAGCGGTAGAGTGCTCACCCTACATGTGTGAAGCTCCTCGGTTCAATCCCCAGACTGGAGAAAGTTGGGGGGAGGGAGGAAAAAGGAGAGGAAGAAGAAGAAAAGGAGAGGAAGAGAACTACTCTTGGAGAGTCTTTAAAAGTCTATCTGGAGCCGGGTGTGGTGGCGCACGCCTTTAATCCCAGCACTCGGGAGGCAGAGGCAGGCGGATTTCTCAGTTTGAGGCCAGCCTGGTCTACAGAGTGAGTTCCAGGACAGCCAGGGCTATACAGAGAAACCCTGTCTCGAAAACAAACAAAATATATATATATATATATATATATATATATATATATATATATATATATATATTTCCTCTTTGGCAAATTATATTTGGTTAAGAGAAATTCCTCCTTGACAAATCTCCTACAGAGAAGTCCGTTCTTAGCCTCCTGATGCTAAAGCGAGAGCAGTAGCTCCTAGCTACTTGCACATCTATGGTCCCAGCTGCCCTGGAGGGCAAAGGCTAGAAGAACCTCCTCTTGTAAAATATAAGGTTCATAGTAATTGAGATTATCCATGCTGTTGGTTCAGTTTCAGAGAACCTAGTATAGCCGGTGTCGATGAAGAGAGTGGATCCTGGAAAAGCGGCTTGTCACCACCAGTACAGCCTTTCTCCGGAGTCTTGGGAGCTTTAAAACCCAATTCCCCTAACGGTCATTTCAAACTTCTTTGGCCCCAAGATCTTCTCTCCACTGAGTTTTTCAATTCACTAAAACAAATCAGAGGCCTTTGGAAGGAACCCCTGAATCTCTCAGCCCCTGCCTCCTGTCTCTGTCTCCTCTGCCTCCTGCCTTTTCCACTCAGCTCCCCCAAACACAGCATCTCCTAGCAGGCCTGCCCCTTTCCCTCCCTCTTCAGGGAAACATGGATCTTATGGATAAAGATTAGTGCATCCGCATCTCTGAGCATAACCCTGTTCTCCATCTTCCAGAAGGCTTTCATCCACTTTAGTCATGTCTATCTGATCTCTCTTCTCTTTATTTTTAAATGTTTCCCTTGTTATTTGCTGCTACTTATTTCTAGATAACTCTTTAAAGGATTTATTTTTAAAAGTGTACATTTGTGCGTGTGTGTGCATGCGTGTGTGTGTGTGTGTGTGTGTGTGTGTGAATGTGCAGGGGTCTGTTGAGGCCAGAGGTATCACATGCTTCAGACACTAGGATTACAGGTAGTGTGAGCTTCCCAGTGTGGGTGTCAGGACCTGAGCTTGGGTCCCGTGGAAGAGCAATGTGCTCTCTTAACTGATGAACCATCTCCCAGCCCCATTATATGGGGTTTTGGTTGGTTTGATTTGTTTTTGTTTTTGTTTTTTTGTTTTGTTTTGTTTTTATTTGTTTGTTTTGTTTTGAGACAGGGTTTCTCTGTATAGCCCTGGCTGTCTTGGAACTCACTTTGTAGACCAGGCTGGCCTCGAACTCAGAAATCTGCCTGCCTCTGTCTCCCAAAGGCTTGCTCCACCACACCCGGCTTTGATTTGGTTTTGAGATAGGATCTCAAAAGTCCTGGCTGGCCTGCAACTCAGAGGGTATGTGCCGCCAGGCTGGAGTTTCTCCTATATTTATAAAGGGGTACAGGGATGGAGGAAGTAAGATGGCCCAGCAGGTAATGGCATCTGCCACCAAGTCTGATGACTTGAGTTCAGTCTCTGAAACTCGCATAGTGGAAGGAGAGAACTGATTCTCTCAAGTTGTTCTCTGATCCCCACAGACATTGTGGCCTGCATACACCTACACACCACACACACACACACACACACACACACACACACAAAATAAATGAATACAAACATACATATATAATACATACATACATATGCACATACATATATACATATGTACACACATCATATATCATACATACATACATACATATGTACACACATCATATATCATACATACATACGTACATACATACAAAAAAGGAAAGGAGGGAGAGACAGAGGTAGGCATACACAAACATACACACATAACCAATCAATCAATCAATCAATCATCAATCAATCAATCGAAACAAAGGGAGGGAGGGAGGAAGCTAAGCACCACAAGCCTGCAACTCTAGCACCTTGGAGATGGAGCAGGAAGATTAAGAATCCAAGATCATCTCCACCTATGTAGCATTTGAGGCCAGCCTGGGCTTCATGAGATCTGATCTCAGAAAACCAAGAGTGAGCCGGTGATGTGAGTCAGTTGGTAGAGCATGCATGGGACCCTGGGTTCAGTCCCCAGCACCATACCTGGGATTTCAGAGGAGAAGAAGGAAGAAGGGGACAGGAGGAAGAGCAGCTAGGCATGGCGGTGCACACCTATACTGGCAGTCCCGAGGGAAGACCTTGTCTCTAGTGAATTAAAGCACAGCCAGCCACGCTAACACACGCTACAATCATGTTTCTTGGAAGGCTAAAGATCAGGAGATCAAGAACAAACAGCCTGGGCACCAAATCAAGTCAGCTTTCATTGATAGATAGATAGATAGATAGATAGATAGATAGATAGATAGATAGATAGATAAACTCCAGAAGCAAGCTAGCTGGCAGGGCTTACCCCATAAAGGAATGACCTGAAATTGGTCTCCAGGACCCACAGAGGAAGGAGAAAGCCAACACACAAGTTGGTTCCACCTGTCTGATGTAGCACACATGCCAGGTTTCTCAGTGTAGCCCTGGCTGACCTGGAACCCACAGAGATCCTCACTCCTCTGTCTCTTGAGTGTTGGGATTAAAAGTGTGCGCCACCATAAGGCTTTATTTACTTTTATTCTCTCTATATATGAGGGTTTTTCATGCATGTATATCTGTGTACCGTGTGTGTGTGTGTGTGTGTGTGTGTATGTGTGTGTGTGGTAACCTTGGAAGTCGGAGGAGGGCACTGGATCCCCTGGAACTGGAGTTATACAGTTGTACCCACTACATGGATGCTGGGAACCAAGCTTAGGTCCTCTACAAGAGCATCATCTGCTCTCTTCAAAGGGCTGCCTCCCCTGCTCTGACCCTAGCACCTCACCTCCCGGCTCTGGTTTCTGCATTCTTCACCTACAGGAAGCTGCTCTCCCGAGGTGAAGGAGAAGCCCTGTGTACCAGCCAGCCAGGATGTTTGTAGCTATCTTCTTCCCTTTTACACTCTGAGCCTCCTTCCTCTGTCAAAAGGGGAGCCCTGTCACATGCCTGTCTGTGACTTATGATTCATGTGCCCCATTATAATGGTCTCTTGACTACTTCCCAAGGCAGTGGCATTGGTTAGCTATTACTGTTGGGGAAGCTACCACCAGTGTAATAATTTGTAAGTGCAAACATTTGTTCTGAGAGTCAGGCATTTGAGCAAGACCTGTTGTGTGTGTAGGAAGGGGTCGGGGAGTGTTGTCTCAAGGCGTGGTGTCTCAAGAAGGCGAGGTTGACAGGTGAGATGCGGTCATTTGATGGTCTTCTTGGTGCTGGAAGACTTAGACTTAGCGCCATGCCTTCCATGTCACACACTATTGCCTTAGTCCTTTGCTATGGAGGCCTCACCTCACCATGGAAATGCTTCTGTCTCTTTTAGAGTAAGCAAGGAAGAACATCTGGTCCCGTGAGTCATTGCTTACTGCCTTTGGGGGAGAGGGGCTTCTGAGACAGGTGTCCATCTTATATCCTGTGCTGTCTGGTTCTGTGTGGCAACTTGACACAGGCTAGAGTCATCAGAGAGGAAGGAGCCTCAGTTGAGGAAATGCCTCCATGAGCTCCAGCTGTAAGGTATTTTCTCAATTAGTGAGCAGGTGGGTGGTGCTATCCCTGGGTTGGTGGTCCTGGGTTCTATAAGGAAGCAAGGTGAGCAAGCCACAGGGAGCAAGTCAGTAAGCAGCACCCCTCCATGGCCTCTGCATCAGCTCCTGCCTCCAGGTTCCTGCCCTGTTTAAGTCCCTGGCCTGACTTCCTTTAGTGATGAACAGCAATGTGGAAGTGTACACTGAATAAATCCTTTTCTTTCAATTTGATTTTTGGTCGTAGTGTTTTGTTGCAGCAATAGAAACCCTGACTAAGACATGTCCTAAGCTGATCCTAGAGCCACTATAGTTCAGGCTGGCACTGACCTATAAGTCCTCCTGTCAAAGTCTCTTGAATACTGGAATTATAAGGGTGCAGTGTCTTGCTTGGCTATTCTGAGTTTTCTTCCTTCCTTCCTTTCTTCCTTCCTTCCTTCCTTCCTTCCTTCCTTCCTTCCTTCCTTCC
>NC_034599.1:39551359-39562258 GCF_900095145.1 Mus pahari | reverse complement strand
TTTCTCTGTGTAGCCCTGGCTGTCCTGGAACTCACTTTGTAGACCAGGCTGGCCTTGAACTCAGAAATCCACCTGCCTCTGCCTCCCAAGTGCTGCAATTAAAGGCGCGCACCACCACAGCCTGGTATCTAAGCTCTATTTCTTTCCCTGCCTCCCTGCTCTGGTGTTTCTTGTTTTGAAGACAAGGTCTCTCATATAGACCAGGATGGCTTCAAACTTCTGATCATCCCGCCTTTAACCTCCCAATGCTGCTGGCCTCCAACTCCTGGCTCAAGCAATGCTTCTGCCTCAGCTTCTCAAGTAGTTAGAACTGCAGGTACATGCCAGCAGGCCAGGCTACTTCTGTGGTTATCCTATTGGCCACACAGACTAACTCTGATACAACGGGAAAGGGTCCCACACAGTCACAAATGCAAGGAAAGGGAAGCAGGGATTATTATGGGTCATCATAGACAAAGCCTGTAATCATGACACCTCGGATTTAAAGGACTCCACAGGGAGCCGTCCTCCACGCTGCCATTCGCCATTGAGCCTGATCTGACCCTGGAGATCATTGTTCTCCCCTTCTTACGCTGCTGCTTGGTGCTCAGTGCTCAGTGCTTGGTGCTCAGTAGTCATCACTGATAGGGCACCACTGCAGCCTGCTCCTTTCTAGTCTGGTGCCCGCAGCCTGGCCACACTTGCTTTTCTTTTCTCTTGGGTAGTTCTGCTCCTCGGTCTCCTCACTTCATCTCTGACCAGATGCCAGTCTGTCCTTCTCACTGCCAGAGGGATCCGTGCCAGAACCAGAACGGTCCCTACAGAACTCTGGGAAAGAATCTCCAAGGCAAAACTTAAAACCCTCGGCAAAGGCAGTGGCCCAGAGCAGCTGCAGCTCCCATCAGGCCCCACCTTTGAACCTTCCTCTTGAGGAAGAAGTTTGGTAATCTTTTTTTCTTTTTTTTGGAGACAGGGTTTCTCTGTGTAGCCCTGGCTGTCCTGGAACTCACTCTGTAGACCAGGCTGGCCTCGAACTTTTGAGATCTACCTGCCTCTGCCTCCGGACTTCTGGAGTGCCAGGCAAGCTTTTCCAACCTAAACATCTCCCTGTATCACTGACAAAGCTAGAAACGCAAATGTTGAGTTGTGTAGGGCACTGCATCCCGTTTGCTCTGTGACCTCGGGGGTGGCACGGATCACCTCTGCACCCTCATTCCTCGTCTGCGGTGAGGGCTAATACAAAGGGGAGAACAAGGGGCTGGAGAGATGACTCAGGGGTTAAGAGCGCTGACTGCTCTTCCAGAGGTCCCGAGTTCAATTCCCAGCAACCACATGGTGGCTCACAACCATCTGTAATGGGATCTGACACCTTTTTTCTGGTGCATCTGAAGACAACGGTGGTGTACTCATATACTCACATACAAAAAAATAAAAATCTTAAAAGAGGGGAAAGGGGAGAACAAGGTGGATTATTTAAATCAGTATTTATTGAACCAGATACTTTCCTGGGCATCCTTAAGTAAATTAGATGGGCTGACAATCACCATAGTCCCATGAGGTGGGTTTTATTTCATTTCTCTAGACGTGGAAACTATGGTGGCTGGAGAGAGAGAGCTCTGCAGTTTAAAGCCCTTGTTGCTCTTACAGAGGCCCCGGATTCAGTTCCCAGCACTCACTGGACAGCTCACAACCATCTCTAACTCCAGTTCCCTGGGATCAGATGGCCTGACTTCCAAGGGCACCAGCCCAGATGTGGTGCACAGACATACATCCATGCAGGCAAAATACTCATAGCATAAAATAAGTAAATTAAAAAAAAATCCACTTGAAGTGGGAACTACAACTTGAAGAAACAAGGGAGATAACTTAGTTAAGGTCAAAAACCAGTTTTCCTTTGGTCACGGCACCTGCCAGCCTTGGATCTCTAAGCAATGGTCCTCAACATGTCCAACAAACCCGCTGAGCATCATCTCTGGTCTCCAGGCCCAAGCCCTCAGGGTGTCCGCTGTGCTCCCAGATCTTTCTGCATCCTTGCCCTAAATCATTTTCATGCTTGTCACATCTTGCTAGACCTGAGTTTGAGAGAAACCTTCTCATTTTCAAGTTGAAAAAAAAAAAAAAAAAAGAGGTTCAACGTGGCTCAAAGTTATAAGCCGACATTCACCATCACCATCAGTGTCTGGCATGCCCCAGAAGACGGGCATGCATGTTGTTCTAGATGACTGGGAGGCAGAGGGGTGGCCTACTGAGGTCGGGCTGTGGACGGATCAGGAGGTCTGGGTTCTGATCCCAATTCTTCAGGTTGCAGAACTACTGTGGTTCAAGAAGGGGACAAAAGGACTGCGGTCCTGGAAGAGGAGGTCTGCTTTGAGAGCTGACTGAGCAGAAGAGGGAAGTGAAGAGCTTCAGGGGCAAGACCTTACCCTACTTTTACAGCTCTGCTTCCTCCTTTATTCCAGGGGCGTCCCTGGTACCCAGCAAATGTCTGTTGGCTTGAACATATGTGTAAGGAGGAAGGAGAGGAAACTTGAGGGAGTTAAGACTCAAGAATCAAGGAGAGGACAGCAGAGAAGACAGGGTTTGGGGGAGAGACTCCAGACATTGGCCCTGGTTCCCTTATTGGCCATTGGGAAACCCTCCAGAGGAACTGGGTGCTGTGGCTTTAAATGATCTCAGCATTGTCAGTGAAGCCGCTCTGCTCAAAGAGTTATCCTCTTGCTCCTGTGCTGGGCCTCCCCCTCCTCTCAGCTCCCCAAACCCTTCTCAGCCACTGTGATGGGATAATTAGATGCGAGAGCTCAGCACAGATGATGCTCCAGTTGCTTAGCAACTAATGGTTTCCATGGAGACCGCAAAGCACAGCCTTCAGAGCAGCCAGTGAGCAGCTCGGCAGGGCAGGGAGAAGACGCAACTCTGCTCCTCCAGAAACCTGGGGAGGGTTAGGGTGGGGAAGGTGAGGGGGGGATTGGAGGGAGATGGGAGGGCTTAAAGGCACAGGACCCTCATATCCCTTTAAAAATGTGACCAGAGATCTGCTCTTTCCTATCCCACACTCACTTCTAATTTCAAATGGGGCTTAGGAGTGGACCTATATGGCCTGTTCTGCAATAAACCAATCCTCTCCCTGATTCCTCCTTAGCCCAAATGGGAAGAGTCGGCTCCTAAATCCTTATGTAAACACTGTGCTGTGTTGAGGTTTGAGACTTGCCAGGAAGATCTCCTGACCCTGACACCCTACCATGTAGCCCTCTTCCCCACTGCCAGTTCTCCCTCATATGTGATCTTTCTGTGTGTCTGTATGTAAAGTGAGGAGCCGATCTCATCTAAAGGGGACAAAAGCCAAGGAGCCAGAAAAACAGAAATCAGTTCCAGTTCTCCACCCAAAGGCAGCCTGGCCTGGCAGCCTGAGAAAAACCTCTGTCCCACTTTGCAACTTTGCATTTGTGTGTGTGTGTGTGTGTATGAGTGTGTGCACTTGTGTATGAGTCTGTGCATGTGTATGAGTGTGTGTATGAGTATGTGTGTGCATGTACGTGTATGAGTGTGTGTGTCTGTGTGTATGTGTATGAAGGCATATACCAATACAGCATCTGCTAGCTCCAAATGTGACTCTGTGTCTCTGCATTACCTATAAGCGCCTTAGGAAGCTTTACGAAACCATGAGATGGCTCAACAGGTAAAAGCTCTTGCCACCACGCCTGACATTTTGATCCCCAGAAGCCACGTTATGAAAGGAGAGAGCCAATGCCCACAACTCGTCCTCTGACCTCCACATATACACTGTGGCACACATATGGGCACACATAAAATAATAAATGCAACTTTAAATTTTTTGAAAGAAATTAATTTCGGGTTTTACCTCAGACCCACTGAATCAGAAGCTACATCTGAACCAGTTTCCCGATCGTCCATTGCACAGTAAATTTGGAGACACTCTGGTGAGAGTTCCTCCTGCTCCCAGCCAGAGCACCCCGGTTCTGTGTCGTCTTCTACCCACTACACACATCGCAGCATGGGGGAAAGGACAGAAGCCCATCAGCCCTTCAGTGGCCTCCACTTTCCACTCGTAACTTTCTCTGGGGTTGGGGAAAGTGGGTGGTTCTTGGAGCAGAGTTCATCTAGCTGAGATGCCCACACCCCTGCGGCCACTTTGCAGTGACAAGCTGAGACTCAGGTTCTGCGTCTATAAAAAGCAGTGCCTTTCAGGAGGGCATGCAGAGCCCCTGGCCAGCATCTAGAGGAGGGGTGACTGAGTGAGTCCATGTCACTCGTCCATGACTGGAGAACCTCCATCAGTTCTCCCGTTTAGCCTGGGGCAGAAGAGAGCCAGAGGGGCTGTGGCTGCTGATGGTGTCTCTTCCCCAACAGGGGATAGTATTTGTCTTGTCCCAGGCATCGAACCCCCAGAGCCACCTGCACATGGTCCACCACTGAGCCGAGCCCCAGCCCTCCGTCTCCTCTGCATGTGGCGTTGCTACTTTTGGCTTTGTTTTTGGTTTTGCTTTTTTTTGTTTGTTTGTTTTTTTAAACATAAGGTTTCTCTGTGTAGTCCTGGCTGTCCTGGAACTCACTCTGTAGACCAGGTTAGCCTCAAACACAGATCCCCACTTGCTTCTGTCTCCTGAGTGCTATGATTAAAAGCGCGAGCCACCGTCACCTCTTGATGTTCTGGCTTGTTGTTATTACTCTTGTTGATTTTGGTTTGTTTTTTTGAGACAGGATTCCCTCAACATAGTCCTGACTGGGCTGGAACTCACTCTGTAGACCAGGCTGGCCACAAATTCACAGAGATCCTCCAGCCCCGACTTTTGAGTGCTGGAATTAAAAGTGTACACCACTGTGCTTCGCTTGACTGGTTTTAAGACAGGGTCTCCCTGTATAGCCCAGGCTGGCCTGGAACTCACTGGGTAGCTCAGGCTGGCAAAAACAACAAACAAACAAAAAATTGCAACAATGAGCCCAGGACTCAGGACCCCTGGTCTCTCTCTCTCTATTTTTGAGACAGGGTTTCTCTGTGTAGTTCTGGCTGTCCTGGAACTCACTCTGTAGACCAGGCTGGCCTCAAACTCAAAAACCTGCCTGCCTCTGCCTCCCAAGTGCTGGGATTAAAGGCGTGCGCCACCACTGCCTGGCCCCTGGCTTCTTGTTCCCTAAGGTTTTTCTGCTTTACTCTCTACCAGCTGAACAAATGCTTGCTGCCCAAGTCTGTTTGTATCTACTCCACCGCCCACTAGCCTTGCTGGACTGAACCGGTGTTTACCTGGAAGCCTTCACTAACTTCCCTTGTCTCCACCCTCTGGAGAAATCTGAAGGCTCACACTGAAACCCTCTGCCTCCCCCAGAGTCGCAGTTTCTTAGTTAAATACCAGAATTGGAGCTCAGGCTCTGCTATCCCCACCCTACCTAACCAACCTTCTCCTCTCCGGGCATCCTTACTAGCCAAAGCCCTTTCAACCCTTGTGGCTTTTCCTACACCTACACAGCAGGGCAATTTTAGAACTCATGGCCCTCCTAGGAAAACTGCTACCTCCTTGGAGAGAGCACCCTCTACAGTCCAGGACGCAGACACTCAGACAGAGGAATCCTGTGCTTCAGACGCGGGAATTCCAGAAACATGCTTCTCTGCAGCTAAGGAAGCTGCCCGGACCCAGCCAGAGCATCCCCCTTTAGTCCTGAGGGCCAGCTCCCCAGCCTGAAAAACCGGTCTGGGGGGCCCTCCCTGAGGCTACAGTGCCCAAGGGGCAAGTAAGACTGGATTCCCAGCAGCCCCTCCCACTCTGAGACAAAATCAGCTACCCTGGGGCAGGGCCTCATTGGCCCCAGGAAGTCCCGGCCTGTCAGCACCTGTTTCAGGATCCAGTTCCCAGCGCAGTATGACATCCACACTGCCTGTCCAGACCTTGCCCCTGATCCTGATTCTGCTGGCTGTCCTGGCTCCGGGGACTGCAGGTCTCTATGGTGGAAGCGAGGGGGGTTTCGGAGCGCTAGACAGGGAGCATTGTCTCCCCAGGGCTCTCAAGGACAGAGTGTTGGTCCAGCTGGTTGGGGTTGAGAGTTACTGGTGGTAGGGATCAGGTGACAAATTCCTGGGCTTCTTCCAGATCCAGGAGTCAAGAAATATGGGTAAGTGTCCAAGGTTTGTGTGAGTTGGGAGAGACTGGGGACTGACTGGGTGTCGTGGTCTAGTCCGGCTCCCAAACGGCGCGGCGTACCCACCATCTGCAGCTCAAGCCTGCCATCTGGTGGTCAGATCCACACGCTCCTCTTCTGTTTCTGCACCCTTAGCAATGACCACCCACCCACCCATCCCGCCAGCTCTGAGTTAAGAGGGGGCTAACTCCTGAGTTCCCTCTCCGCTCTCTAACAGACTTCAACATCTCAAGCCTCTCTGGTCTGCTGTCTCCGGCGCTAACAGAAAGCCTGTTAATTGCCTTGCCCCCATGTCACCTCACGGGAGGTAATGCCACACTGATGGTCCGGAGAGCCAACGACAGCAAAGGTAGGCCTCCCTTGTACCCATTTATTCTACTCGTCGTAACCCCTCTTAACGATACCCAAGAGCTGCCCGTTCTACAAGAGTGGACTGCTAGAAATCTGATCTTGCCTTGCACTCCTATTTCCCCTCAGTGGTCAAGTCGGGCTTTGTGGTGCCTCCATGCCGCGGGCGCAGGGAGCTTGTGAGCGTGGTGGACAGCGGGGCTGGCTACACGGTCACAAGGCTCAGCGCATATCAGGTGACAAACCTAACACCAGGAACCAAATACTAGTAGGTACCGATGGACCCCTGTGGAGGTGGGACACAGAAAGGGAAGTGGAGGTCGGGTGAGGGTGGGGAACTGCCGGTAAGCATGGGTTAGAGAGGGCACAGCTAAAGGGTAGGAAATGTGAACCTCGACCCCAGGAGGGCCCAGATGGGAGACATAGCTAAAAGGTGGAGGCTGGAACCCCTCCTCCCGAGTGCCAGATACGTACTGGGGATCTCTGCTTTCTCTCAACTCCCGCCTCTAAAGCATATCCTACCGAGTACAGAAGGGGACGTCCACCGAGTCCAGTCCAGAGACTCCCATGTCCACACTTCCTCGTAAGTAAAAAGCCTGTCTCTCACACATTAGTTCTACACACTTCCCTGAGCTCCGACTTTATTCTCCTAGAGCAAGTTAGCTAAACTGTTTTCCGATTGCTCTCTCTCCCCCACACCACCACCTCCCTCACATACCACACCACACCCCCAGTATTTGGTATGGTCACCTCCTGTCCTGTTCATTCATCTGCTGAACTAGAGGTTCCTTGTGCAGAGGGATGATGTCCTGTTAGATCTCCTTGGTGGCTCCTAAGTATTGCTGTGAGGCTGTGAGAGGGTCTGTGTTTGCTTGACTGGTTGGCTGGATAACCAGTTGAATTGATGCTGGTAGCTACTTGGATGGCTGGGCTAAGCTGTGAACCACGGGGGGCCGGCTAGGAACCCCTTCAACTCACAAAGGTTCCCCCACCTTCTTTTGACAGGAAAAAACATGGAGTCCATTGGGCTCGGAATGGCCCGGACAGGAGGGATGGTGGTCATCACAGTGCTGCTGTCTGTGGCCATGTTCCTGTTGGTCGTGGGTCTTATTGTTGCCCTAGCACTGGGTACCCGCAAATGAGAAGGGCTCTCCCGAGTCCCCTCCTGCCAGGCTGCGGTCACCCGCTTCTCAGTGGCTTCTCTTCCCTCTCCCCGCCCCCTCCTCGAGTCCACTCCTGGCAGTGCCCCTCTCCCTGTCCCACCTTGCAGCACTCCCTGCCAGCCTCCATTGCAGTCCTGCCAACGCTGATTTATCTACTTACAGTACTTAATTCTCACAATAAAGGCTGACCCATGTCGTATGTCTCCATGTCTATGTGAGTCACCCCTTTAGCTGGTTCCCTTATGCACATATCTAAAGTACCAATGTCAATGTCACGTGCATGTCATTCTCTCTAGCCCCAAACCCCAAGGGTGACTTTTCCCAGGAGGGAGGCAAGCAGGGGCAGAGACAATGAAAGCGCTCCAAGCCCCAGACCTAGGATGTGGGTTTTGCATCCTGCACTTAGTAGGTGGCCCAAGCAGGACTCTGAGTTGGGCAGGGGTAGAAGCTGGATCACCATGTAAGGGTATGACTGGGAAGCTGACAGAGCTAGGGAAGAACTAGAGAAAACACAAACAGAGCAGGCCCTGGACCCTGGGTGAAGAACACGCTAAACGCTAAACGATGCTAGACCCAACCCGAGAGCTAAAGTGGACGGAAGCTCCCTGGAAGGTCGGGGTGGGGGTTGGGGGGGTAGGGGTAGGGGGGTGGGGTGCAACTGTGGCAAACAGGCAGGAATGTCACCCTCATCCATTTTTTTTTTTTTTTCGAGACAGGATTTCTCTGTATAGTCCTGGCTGTCCTGGAACTCACTTTGTAGACCAGGCTGGCCTCGAACTCAGAAATCTGACTGCCTCTGCCTCCTGAGTGCTGGGATTAAAGGCGTGCGCAACCACGCCCAGCTAATGTCATCCATTTTTAAAATTTAGTTTTGTTCTATAAAAGTTTTATTTATTTGTTTTTGTTTGTTTGTTTTTTGTTTTTTGAGACAGGGTTTCTCTGTGTAGCTCTGGCTGTCCTAGGGCTCTTTGTAGACCAGGCTAACCTTGAACTCACAGAGATCCACCTGGCTCTGCATCACCCAACTAGCGGTTTTATTTTTCGAGTGTGCGTGTGCATATAGTATGTTGGATACATTGAGGACAACTTTTGGGGAGTCCATTCAATCCTTCCACGTGGGTCCCAGGGATCAGATGCGGGTTTCGGGGTTTCACCACACACAGTTACCCACTGAGACATCTCTTCCAGATGTATTCCTGATGGGAAGCAGTGATCTTTATTTTGCTTATAGGGTGAACACCCCAGTGTGTAAGGTGGTCTTAGGGCCAGAGCTGAAATGCACAGCTTCCTCTCAGCTTTTCCCAGCATGCCTCAGGAGCCTCTTTTCTTTCTTGCCACAGGGCCTTTGCACAGAGGATTCTGTGCACCTAGACTGCCCTTGTGACTCTCCTGTTTTCATAGCTCACTGCCCCTTCCCCAGGGAAGTGTCTAAACTTCATCAACCCCTAATTCCTATCCTGCCCCACAGTGGTACACACAGGCTCACAACTGTGTGTGTGATGACTCTGCTGCCCCCTCCTCCAGGCTGCAAGTCCCCTGAGACCAGCTACTTTGATCTTGGGACAACGATCTTGTCGTGATCTTTGATCTACGACAGCTGTTTCTATAGTGCTGATGATACGGTAGGTACTCAGTAAATATTTGTTGATTTCAACTCTTGGGAGGTTGAGGAAGATTGCCCAAGTTCAAGGCCAGCCTAGGCTATATAGTGAGTTCCAGAACAGCCTGGGCTACAGAGAGAGACCCTTATCTCTTATATTTTTTTTGGTTGTGAGCCTAGCCTTTAATGGCTGAGCCCGAGAGACCCTATCTCAAAAACAAAACAAATACAAAGGGAGGTGAGATAGCTCAGCAGGTAAGGCTCCTGCCAGGCTAGCCAGAGGACCCAAGTTCAATCCCCAGAACCCACATGAAGTTGCAAGAAGAAAACTGAACCCACAAAGATATGCTCAGACCTCCTCCACACATGTGCTGTGGCATGAGAGCTTCAGCCATCACGCATGCACACACACACACACACACACACAAATAGACTGGAGGGTTGGTTGGTCAGTGGTTAAGATTGCTGACTGCTAGCAGGGCGTGGTGGCGCATGCCTTTAATCCCAGCACTTGGGAGGCAGAGGCAGGCAGATTTCTGAGTTCGAGGCAGGCCTGGTCCACAAAGTGAGTTCCAGGACAGCCAGGGCTATACAGAGAAACCCTGTCTCAAAAAAACAAAAACAAAAACAAACAAACAAACAAAAAGATTGCTGACTGCTCTTCTAGAGGACCTGGTTCAATCAATTCCTAGCACCTACATGGGGCTCATAACCATCCATTACTTCAGTTCCAGGGAGTATGATGCCCTCTTCTGGTATCTTCTGGTACCGCAAGCACACAAGTGCCCAGGTAGATAGATACAAGCAAAACCCAGGTACATAAAATGAAAATAAGTAAATCTTTAAAAAATAAAATAAAATAAAATAGGCTGAATGCGGTAGCACACAGAGTTTGTGCCAGTACTCAGGAGGCAGAGGCAGGTCATCCAGAACTTTATACAGAGACCCTGTTTCAAAAATAAACCAAAACTGGCTAAACAAACAAATAAATAATAATGGGAGCTGGAAAGGTGACTCTGCTGCCACTTGCTGCTTTTACAGAGGACCCACGTTTGGTTCCCAGCACCCACATCACTGTAACTCCAGTTCAGGAGATACATTGCCCGTTTCTGGCCAACACAGATGCAGGAGCTTATGTGGTATATAAACCAACACCCAGGTCCTCACACATACACACAAAATGAAATGATACAACAAAACTTTAGAAGACATTTTATTTTGAATCCCATGTTAGCATTCCTTCTAGGCTCCACCCCACAGTTACCTGGCAACAGCCAAGTGTGCCTGACTCACTATAAAAGGGGCGGTTTGCCCCCTCCTCACTCTCTTATCCTCTTACTCTATGCCCCTCTCTCCCTCCCCCTTCTCCCTCTCCCCCCTTCTCTCTCCACATGTTCCTGGATGACCTCTCCTCCCCCCTCTCTTTTTCTCCTTCCCTCTCTCTACCTTTCTCTGTCTCGTCTCTCTCAACTCCCTTTCCCATGCCCTAAATAAACTCTATTCCATACTACACTACACTATATGGCTAGTCTTTTGGGGGAAGGAATAACTCAGCATGGGCTCACAGAAACACTCCCCCTTCCACCTCACCATACTGTGCTTCTACCAAACATATCCTCTCTCTCTCTCTCTCTCTCTCTCTCTCTCTCTCTTTCTTTT
>NC_034599.1:39533457-39550759 GCF_900095145.1 Mus pahari | reverse complement strand
CCTGTGTTCCATCCAATAGCTGACTGTGAGCATCCACTTCTGTGTTTGATAGCCTCACAAGAGGCGCCAGGTCCCCTTGAACTGAAGTTATAGGTGGTTAAGAGCTTCACTGCCTGCCCTTCCTTTCCACCCACTTTGTATAACAACCCTTGCTGTTCCCGGAACTCATTCTGTAGACCAGGTTGACATCAAACTCTGAGATCCGCCTGCCTCTGCCTCCCAAGGGCTGTGATTAAAAGAGTGCGCCACCACTGCCCGGCCACACACCCCCTTTAAAAACAAGGTCTCAAAGCCAGCACTCGGGAGGCAGAGGCAGGCGGATTTCTGAGTTCGAGGCCAGCCTGATCTACAGAGTGAGTTCCAGGACAGCCAGGGATACACAGAGAAACCCAGTCTCGAAAAAACAAACAAAAACAAAATAAAAACAAGGTCTCAATGTATAGCCCCAGCTGGCCTAGAAATCACTCTGTAGACCATGTTGGCCTTAAACTCGCAGAGTTCTGCCTATATTTGCCTTCAGCTCTGGGATTAAATACATACGTTGTCACATCCAGTATTAAATAAAAACTGTAAAATTTAAAACAAAACCCAGCCTGGCTGTGGCGATACATGTCTTTAAGCCCAGCACTCAGGAGGCAGAGGCAGGTGGGTCTTTGTGAGTTCGAGGCCAGCCTGGTCTACAGAGTGAGTTCCAAGACAGCCAGGGCTACACAGAGAAACCCTGTCTCAAAAAAAAAAAATTACTTAATTGCTTTTAGACTCTTTATATGAATGTTGTGCTTTGAATGAGAATGGCCCCCATTGGCTTGTATACTTGAATAGGTTGGTGGAAGCATTTTGGGGGAGGACTAGGAGGTATGTCACTGGGGTGAGCGTCAACACTTCAAAAGCCCATGCTAGGCCCAGTCTCTCTGTCTCTCTGTCTCTGCCTCCATCTTTCAGATAAAATATAGCTCTCAGCTACTGCTTCGCCCGCCTGCTGCCACGCTCCCCGAGGTGATGAACACGGCCTCACCCTCTGAAACTGTAAGGAAGCCGACACTTAGTACTTTCTAACATACTAGGACAATGAATAAAACTTTCAACGCCCTGTATGAAATGCACAATTAAAATAGGGGCTTAGAAACATTAGCTGTTTTTTTTTTTTTTTCCAGAGCCGAGGGTCGAACCCAGGGCCTTGCGCTTGCTTAGCTTAGTGCTCTACTACCGAGCTAAATCCCCAACCCTTCATGAGCTACCCTTGCAGAGAACCTGGTTCAATTCCTAACGCCCACATGGTGTCTCACAACTGTTATAAGATCCAGTGTCCTGCCGGTGGTGGTGACCCACACCTTTAATTCCAGTACTCAGAGGCAGAGGCAAATCTTGTCTCTCAGAAAAACAAACAAACAAACAAGCAAACAACAACAAAAAACATATTAACATTACAATGTATAACAATAGCAATGGAAATAATTTTATGGTTGGGGGGGGGTCGCCACAGCAGGAGGAACTGCATGAAAGGGTCGAAGTCTTAAGAAGGTTGAGGACAGCTGTGCTAGCGTCGTCTGAGAAGAGCAAGCTTCAGTTGAGAACATACCTCCAGGAACAGACTGTTGGCAAACCTGGAGGGGATTTTCTTAATTGGTGGTTGCAGTGGGAGGGCCCAGCCCTTTGTGGGTAGAGCTACCCCTAGGCTAAGGATCCTAGGATCTGTCAGAAAGCAGGCTGAGAAAACTTTGAGGAGCAAGCCAGAAAGCCGCCCAGCCTTCTCATTAGCTCTTACAACAAGGTTCCTCGCTGGGACTCTGACCCCAGATGTGTAAGCTGAATAAACCCGTTCCTCCACAACTTGCTTTGGTCCTGATGGCTCACCACAGCAACAGTAAAGTGCTTACCTTAGCTACATGATATAATTCCAACCTGGGCTAAATGAGAGTTCAAAGGAAAAGACACATTAGCCTGGGGAGATGGATTGGTGGGTGGGTGACAAGAGGATCTGAGTTTGAATTCTCTTTAAAACAAAGACAAACAAATCATGGTCCCCCACATTTAGGAGGCAGAACAGGCAGATCTCTGGAAGTTTAAGGCCAGCCTGGTCTATATAGTGAGTACCAGGACAGCCAGGGCTACATAGTGAGACCTTGTCTAAAGAAAAAAAACTATCACAACTACACGTGACTGTAAGCCTCCGTGTTGGGGACAGAGACAGAAAGATCCAGCCGGGCTAGCCAAAGAGCAGTGCTCAACCCTGTCTTAAAGGAACAGGTGCCCTCCACTTGCAGGTGCATGGCACAAACGACGGTATGCTACCCAAACACAAAGTAAGAGGAGTAAATAAAAACGAGGGAGAGGAACAGAGAGTAGAGGTGAGGTTCTGGAGCTTGGCTTCCCGTGTGCAGGAGCAAGCAAACCACTGCACACACAAGTGCCATGTAAGGGACTCTGACTCATACAGCCCTCCCCTGGATTTAGAATGTTTAGGAAGGACCAATACGCCCAACATGGGATTTCCTAGTGTTATATGGGTTGTTCTGGTTTTCCCTCTTTGGGTTCTGGTGGTGGTGGTGGTGGTGGTGGTGGTGGTACTGGGAGGAACTCAGTGTCCTGCATTCTAGGTTCTACCACTGAGCCCCACCCACTGGCATTATATACCTAGATATATATATTTGTTCTGTGACCTTGGCTGTAACCAACCTGACAGCGATAAGGATATTCTAAAGAGAGATGGGTGTTCCTTCGTCTGTCAGACTGGAACCCAGGGGCCAGGAGGGGAAACTGAGGCTCTGGGAGTCATCAGAGGAGGAAGCTGCCTTCCAGAGAAAGATACAACTGGTCGGATACCCTGTAAGAGACTGGAGTTCAGGCAATGATGGATCAGCAGTGCACGGGACCGCACCTCGACTAGGACTCCTAGACGGTCTTTGAAGTAGAAACCTACAGAAGGACGTAACCCTTGCCATCGTTTTAGAATAGTGAAGACGGACTTTGTGGGAGGTCCACTAGATCTGTCTCCTTTCCGGATATGCCTACATTGAATAAGTCACTTTCTTTTTCTATTTTTCTCTATTAATTTAGTTTTTTAAATTGGCTCTTTGAAGATGGGTGGCTGAGCCTGGCTTGTCAGGGCTGCCAAAGATCTGACCCCTGACTGTGACATCACCACTACAGGTTTTTTTTCGTCTCCTCAGACTGATAGTGAAAAGCAGAAAACGGACATAAGGCTTAGCAGGTGCCCAGGAGGTCGAGGACAGCCTGGGCACCAGAAAGGGCCCCTTCTCAAAAAGATAGACTTGGTTTGATTTTTGTTTTGTTTTGTTGAGGCTTGGCCTCACTTTTGTAGCTCTGGCTCTCCGGGAACTCCAGACTGGCCTGTTCCATACAGTGAGTATGAGGATAGAGCCACATTCACTGGCCTCTGCCTCCTGAGTGCTGGGATTAAAGATGTACAGCAGTAAAAGATGTGGTCCAGTAATGGGTTCTAATTCACCTTAAAAAGTAAGACTCGGGGTTGGGGATTTAGCTCAGTGGTAGAGCACTTGCCAACAAGCACAAGGCCCTGGGTTCGGTCCTCGGCTCTGGAAAAAAAAAAAAAAAAAAAAGTAAGACTCTAGGCTGGAGGTTTAGCTCGGTGCCTCAAAACTTGCTATGAGGCCTGGGTTCAATCTCCAGCACAAGAGTAAGCAAGTAAGAAATTAAAACTTAGAAGGTTGTGGTGACTCATGCTTTTTGTATGTTGGCTTTTTAGATGGGGGTCTCTTCTGTCTAGGAACTGTGTAGATAAACCGGGCTGGCCTTGATCTCACAGAGATCCAATTGTCTCAGCTTCCCAAGTGCTGGGACTAAAGGTGAGTATCACCCGTGGCCAGAGTGACCCACCCCTGTCATCCCAGCTCGTAAGCAGACCTCTGAGTTCAGGACAGAGAGGGCTACACTGTGGGGTACACTGTGGGGTTCTGTCTCAAAAGCAAACACCAAGATCGTTGTTGGGAACAAATGGTGAAATTTGAGTAAGCTCTATAAATTAAATAGAGTATTGAGTCAATGTTAAATTTTCTGGTTTTTAAGGGCTGGAGAGATGACTCAGAGGTAAAGAGCCCTTGCCGTTCAGTCATGAGGGGAGGAGGTCAGGGGTCAGTACCTGTGTCCCCACAGTCAGCCCGTGGCTCCAGCTCCTAGGAAGAGGACCCCTCTAGTCTTCGAGGGTACCCCCTCACACGTGAGTCTATGCACTCACAATTTAAGACTGAGCAGACCTGAGCAGGGTATAATAATGCACGCCTTAATTCTATCGGCAGGCAGATCTCTGTAAATTCTACGTATTGAGCTCCTGGACTACATAGTGAAATCCTGTCTTGAAAGACAGATAGGGGGCTGGTGAGATGGCTCAGTGGGTAAGAGCATCCGACTGCTCTTCTGAAGGTCCAGAGTTCAAATCCCAGCAACCACATGGTGGCTCACAATCATCTGTAACAAGATCTGACGCCCTCTTCTGGAGTGTCTGAAGACAGCTACAGTGTACTTACATATAATAAATAAATAAATCTTAAAAAAAAAAAAAAAAAAAAAGATAGATCAACAGACCAGCAGAAAGCTCCAACCCCCGATTTTTGTCTATGTAACCTAATATCTGCTTTTTAGGAAATACCAATTAGAGTGTGTGAAAGGATATGCTGTTGACAAATTACTAAATAATTCATTTGAAATGATATACTTCTGAGGGCTGACTATGGGATACAGATACTGACCCCTGAACTCCTGCCCTCATGACTGAACAGCAAGTGTCTTTACCTCTGAGCGATCTTTCCAGCCCTAAAAATCAGATGTAACCCCGTGGCAGAGCAGTGGCCTAGCACACCTAAGGCCCTGGATTCTATTCCCAGCACCAATCAGCCATCAATTAGGAAAAAAACAAAACAAAACAAAAAACATAACATAAGGAGGAGCTGGATGCGGCAGTGCGCACCTTTAATCCCAGCACTCCAGAGGCAGAGGTAGGTGGATCTACTTGAATTTGAGGCCAGCCTGGTCTACATTGGGAATTCCTGGATAAAGAGCTACATAATGAGACCACATCTCAAAAGAACCAATTCTCCCAGGTTGTCCCCTGACCTCCTCACTAGCACCACAGCATGCTCACATACATACACACACATAAAATAAATAGAATGTAACATATGTTACATTCTATACATGAGCTGGACATGATGATGCCTGCCTGCCTGTAGTCTTTTTTTTTTTAAATAATTTACTTTTTATTATACGCGCATTGGTCATTTTGCCTCCATGTGTGTCTGTAGAAGGGTGTTGAATCCCATGGAACAGTAGTTATAGTTGTGAGCTGTCATGTGGGTACTGGGAATTGAACCCAGGCCCTCTGAAATGGTTGCCAGTGCTCTTTACCACAGAGCCATCTCTCCTGCCCTGCATGGCTGTGATCTTGGGGAGTAGCTGAAGAAGCTCGGGATTCCCCAGCTACTCTCAATGCACAGAGTTCAAAGTCCAACCTCTAAAAACTTCAAAAACCTGAAAAGGAAAAGAATATATGTTAATATATGCATATATCCATATAGGGCTGAGAGTCTAGTTGCACCGTACAGCACTTGCCTGGCATGTACAAGACTCACCAATTCCCAGAACTGAGAAAAATAAATGGATAAATGAATAAAAAGTTAATAAGGATGTAAAGAAAATTTTACAGCATATAGAATTTTCTGTAGATTTGAAGTTAAAAACAAAATTTTAAATCAATTTGCTATTTTTCTTTCTTTTCTTTTTTTTTTTTCAAGACAGGGTTTCTCTGTGTAGCCCTGGCTGTCCTGGCACTCACTTTGTAGACCAGGCTAGCCTCGAACTCAGAAATCCGCCTGCCTCTGCCTCCCGAGTGCTGGGATTAAAGGCGTGCGCCACCACGCCTGGCTCAATTTGCTATTTAATTTAATCTCTGCTCTACTCTCTACAGAGGTTGTAATCTTGGATAAACTGTTTAAAACTTTTATGAAATATAAATTTAATTAAAAATAAGGTATGGTGGCACATACCTTTAATCTGCACGAAGGAGTCAGAGACAGGCAGATCTCTGTGAGTTCCAGGTCAGCCAGAACTACACAGAGAAACTCTGTCTCAAAAAACGAAATCAATACATTAGTTAAATAAAACATGAAACCTTTGTTAAAAAAAAAAAAAACAACTAGATATGCTTTAAAAGCACTCATGAATTCTGGAACATAGATATTAACACAATCATGGGATCATTGTGTCTTTAAGTAAGAGCTTTTCTCAAATGTGGTAGAGAATGGTCTGTGATATGTTTCTTCTGTGTCTTCATATTCTTTTGTTATGACATTTATTTTATTTATTTATTCAGTTGGAGGAAAATCACTTGGATGAACCTTGACCCTCCTTTGAACCATCCCATCTTTCTTTCTTCTCTTCATTCATTTCTTTCTTTCTTTCTTTCTTTTTATTTTATTTTATTTCTGTGTGTAGCCTCCTGAAACTAGCTCTGTAGGCCCTGAACTCAGAGATCTGCCTGCCTCTACCTCCAGAGTGCTGGGATTAAAGAAGGCCTGAAATGTGCCACCACGCCCCGCCACCACGCCCTACCTCCACGCCCTGCTTTTTGTTTGTTTGTTTGTTTTTCTCTTCTTAACTTTAAAACAAAACAAAATAACCAAACCAAAACAAAAAAAAAAAAAACCTTGCTGGTCTAGCAGCCTGCACCACCACGCCCCCGCATTTAAGCTCCTCCCTAGCTCACCCACCCAGAGATCCACCCCCTCGAGCCAAGGTCTCTGGAATCCCAGATTTGCTTGTGTAGTTTATGGTAACTTTCAACTTGCGCTTCCGCCAAGTGTGACTGATTATAGGCGTGTAGCTCAAAATCTGGTTTTAGGAGGTGCGGGCTTCGAACTTGCTAGACAGGCACTCTACCAGCTGAGCCACATCCGCAGGCGCAGGAAAACCTGATGAGCGCGAACTGGTTGAATCCTGAAGCAATCCGGAGTCTCTGCAGGGGCGCTGCGCTCTTGATCTTTCCCACCCGCGATTGCTCGCGGTTTGAGGAAGCACCTTCCACGCAGGCGAGTCTCTCCGCCTCTTGCACCCCGCACCACTCGTCTCCTCTAGCCTTAAAAGTGGACCCCAAATTCCAGGACCGGGACTTCTGGGCCAGCCTCCATGGCCAGGTTCCGGGCTTGCTGGATTGGGATATGGGCAACGAGTGCTTCTTGTCCTTCATCACGACACACTTGTCCGAGGCCGAGCAGAAACGTGAGTGGGAGTAGTGGGGGGAGGAGCGCGTGGGTGGCTGCGGCATCGAGTGGGCGGACTGCCTCCGCCTTCCCAGGGTCGCCAACCTCCCTGGGATCAGGGTCTCGAACCCCACTCAGGAGTGGGTGTGGCCCTTACCGCCACTGAGTCCCCAGAGCCCGCATATTGTGGGCTATCACCTTTTATCCTGTCATCCCCCCGGGCTCCCAGAACATTGCTAGACCTCTTCTGAGTTTTGGCACTTGGGCATGGGAACTTGGCATGCGATAGGCTTTATTTTTCGGTGTAAAAAAAAAAAAATTGTTCTCTTTGGGGAGGTATCCTTGCCTCTTAGGTCGTTGCTGGTTATGATTTTGTTTTGAACCCCAGGCTTGCCTCGAGTCTTAACAGTTACCTACTGGTGCTCCAGGCATGGCCACCATCCCTGGCTGCTAGTCTACCTCTCCTTATTTTATCTGTAGTACAAGATGGGAGTTAATATTGTCAAAGGGGTGGTGGACCTGTTCTTTTTAAGTTTTTCCTCTTCCTTGGACGGAAAGTTCAGTAGTTTTAGGTGATCACCCTTGCCTTTCAAGTGCTTTTCTTAATCCAGTGCAAAGTCGTTGGGTTAACACTACTTTCCTCCCATTGATATAGTCAGAGCCACCATTTCCACGTCCACATATGGTGTAAGTCTTACTCTCCAGAAGCTGAGACCAGAGTGACTGAGCCCAGGAGTTCTAGGCCAGCCTAAAGGTGGCTTGTGCAAGGCCCTAGTCTTTGTTTCCGGACAGGTTTTGTGTTTTGTTTGGTTTGGTTTTGAGACAGGCTCCCACACTTGTAGCATTGGGCTGGGTCCAGAACTCTGGATCAGGCTTGGAGTCCCTGGCTTGGGGCTATTTATGCAAGTAGGAACGGTAAAGTAGGCCCATAGAAGTCGGGGCATGGGATTCTGGGCGAAAGTGTGACTGGCAACGCATGTTGAGTGGCTTTGGTCTAAGGTTAGAATTTCAGCAGTGAGAACACTTGGACCAAGGCTGAACCCTGAAGCATTCCAGTGTAGAGACTGAGGAAACAGAACCATCCCTAAGAAGACAGCCAAGAATAAAAAAGTGGTCCAGCCTACGGGAACCCTGCTGATAAGATGTTTCAAGGCCTGAGATTGGGAGATAGGCAGGAGGGTCTGAAGCTCAAGGTTAGCCTTCGCTTCAGTAGGACTCAAGGGCTGCTTGGGCTAGAGACTATGCCCTTCCCCTTCCCCCAAATGGAGGAATAAAGGGGTCAACAAAGGGAAATGGGGTGAATCTGATCAAAGACATCATTAGGTATGTGTGTGAAAGTGCTGTAACATTTTCATTTGTTGGTTGTGAGACGGGCTCACTGTCTGGCTGAGGTCTTGCCGTATGACATGCATGGAAGTCAGTACCTCCTATAGGAGTTGGCTCATTCTGTTAGGAGGCTGAACTCAGATCGGCAGGCCAGGCAGCAAACTGACTCGCCCAACCATCTCATAGGCTCTGATAGGCCTTTATGTCTTCTAAAGGTGCTGTGTAATTTTGCATTCCAAACGTAATCTTTCTACCTCAGACCCCCAAATGCTGGGATTCTATTACCCCGTACAACCCCCCTTGGTTTTACAATGTTTTTATATCGGTCAAAGTTGTCATGCAGTTTTTGTGCCCCAAATTCACAATCTTCCAATTTAGACTACGGGGATTACAGGTGTATACCCTTACGGGTATGTTTATCAATCAAAGTTGTTGTGCCTTTTTTTGTATTTTTTGTTTGCTTGTTTGTTATTCAAGACAGGGCTTCTCAATGCATCCCTGGCACGGCCTTGAACTCAGAGACCCACCTGCCTCTGCCTCCCAAGTGCTAGGATTAAAGCCCTGCACCACTCACTACTGGATAAAGCAAATATTTTAACACAGACAATCCAAATAAACATCAATTGGATACTTACATACCATGGAATATGGCAGTAAAGCCACAAGACTTTAAAGCTGGTCGTGGTATTACACTAGGAGTCATAGGCAGACCAGTCTTAGAGTTCAATGCCCGCCTGGTCTATATAGCAAGTTATAGGCCAGCCAGGATTACATAGTGAGACCCACCCCCCATCTCAACACAGTCTTAAACAATAGTTTGTCTTGTTTTGTGGTTGAAGATTGAACCCAGACTTGTGCCTCTCAGAAAAGGGTTCTACTGATGGACTGTAACCTTAGCCCTAAGGTCTTTTGGTTTTCATAATAAAAACATGGGGGACCAGGGAGGTGGTTCAGTGGTTAAGAGCACTTAACTCTGCAAGTATGTGAGGTTCTGATTTCAAATCCCCAGCACCTGCCTCAAATCTAGGCATGACTGTCTGTGCCTGTACATTTAGGAATGGAGGGGTGCTTCTGGTTCAGTGAGAGACCTTCCTAAAAAGAAACTAGGGGCAACTAGATGCTTAGCAGGTAAAGGTTCATGCCACCTGAGTCTCATAGTGTGCAGAGAGAACCAGCTCCTTCAAATTATCTTATGACCTATACACACCATGACACATGTGCTCCCACACACCAATTAACTGTAATTTAAGACAGACAGACAGACAGACAGACAGACAGACAGACAGACAGACAGATAGATAGATACGAAGGAAGATGACTGAGGAAGACATTGGAAGTCCTGACCTTCACATGTATACAGGTGTCTGCATACACAACCCATACATATTCATGTTCTGCCACTCACATAGATGCTCCACAGCAAATATACATCCTCCACATCAACCACGTACACATATACAGGTGCCCAAACACATACATGCTCTACACCACACATGAATGCCACACACAGAATCTCACAATAAAGGCAGACAAGATGGCTTAGCAGGTAAAAGGGTCTGCTGTCAAACCAGATGACCTGAGCATGGTCGCCAGAGCTCACAGGCTGGAGAGAACTTGCTGGGTGTATGGGTGCATGCCTTTAAGACCTCCCTCCCCACCCCCACCCCCACCCCCATTAAAAGAGAGAACAAAAAATTTTGTGCAATGAAGACACTGCAGTTTAAGCCTGGCAATGGGGACATGCACCTTTAATCCTAGCACTCGGGAGGCAGAGGCAGGTCTACAGAGGGAGTACCAGGACAGCCACAGCTACACAGAGAGAAGCAGTCTTGAGAAATAAACAAAATCCTCAAACACCGCAGTTTGTAACAGAAAATTCTCAAATCCGAGCTGATGCTTATGGGGTTCCTTTGTAGTCTGATGGTGCGCACCTGTGTTTGTTTTACCTTTGTTTTGGTTAATTGGTTTTTTTGTTTGTTTGGTTTGGTTTTCCTTCCTTCCTTTCTTTCTTTGGGGCGGGGGTTGGGTTTTCAGGACGGGATTTCTTTCTAACTCTGGCTGTCCTGGAACTGGCTCTGTCCACCAGGCTGACCCAGAACTCAGAGATCGGCCTGCCTCTGCCTCCCGAGTGCTAGGAATAAAGGTGTGAGCTACCACTGCCTGGCTGGTTTTAGTTTTTATCATTTATTTATTTATGTATTTATTTATTAATACAGGGTCTCTGCGTAGCTCTAGCTGTCCTGGAACTCACAATAGAGAGCCTTCTGCCTCTACCTCCTAAATGCTGAGGTTAAAGGCTTGTACCACCATGCCTGACTGTTGTCCTTGCTTTAATTGTGGTTCTGTAGATTGAAGTCATGTTGAAGTCATATCCAAGTGCTCGGAGCTATCTTCTCAACCGAGGAATTTATTTTTTGGTATTGTTTGCATATGAAGAGACCTTTAAGTCTCTGCATAGGCCATAAGTCACCATCTATAGATTCAAGGCTCTCAGATCTTCCTACAGACAGGAACTCCACCATCTGTGACCTCCACTTTCAGTCCTACAGACCGTATAAGGGAGTAATTCACAATTTACTAAGGTCAGGCTATATAATGAATGACACTTATGAGCAGGGGCTGAGAGATAGGGCTGAACGTTGCCTGATGTGCCACCATCTTGCCGGCCCAAGAAAATGTAATTTAATTAAAATATGATAATCATGAAGTTAGCCTCCTGGGAGGCTGAGGCAGGGGTATAGCAAATTTGAGGCCAGCCTGGGATTTATAACAGGGACTCATTGTCAGGAGGAGAAGGAGCAGAGGGGAGAGAGAGGAGGAAGGGCGGAGGGAGGGAGAGGACCAGGAGAGAGAGGAGATACTGAGTTTGCAGTACTTGTCAATAACCCAAGCAACAGCATCCAGTCCACAGCTCTGCCATACAGACTAGAAGAGAAGTCTGATGTGCAGCCAGATTTGGGAGCCTTGGATTTATGGATGGTAACTGACAGCCATGGGCATGAGAGTATTCAAGGATAGTATGTGTGGAGTAAGAAGAGAATGCAGAGGTCAGGGGTGAAGGGAACACCAGTCTCTGTAGCCTCATACTACCTGGGCTTGGCCCACACTTGCCTCAAGAGATCTCTAAAGACCCCAGATCATGGGGTAACAGTGGAAATTCTACAATGTCTTGACCATCTTTTTGCCAGTTGCCAAATGCAGACTCCCAAGACATGGAGCCACCAAACCTGCCTTCTCTTGACTCTTCTCTCTCTCTTTTGGCCAGTTGCCCTGTACAGACTCCAAATTGTTGAACCACCAAAACTGCCTTTGGAAAAAATACCCAACCCTGATAAAGATGGTAAGTAGTGAGTTCTGTGGACCAGAATCCCTCTCCTTGCTCCCCACAGCGACTGAACTGTGAGAGATCTCCTATGCCTCTGCCCAGGTCCAGACATTAAGCCCAATCTGTGGATGTGGGTGGACCCGAACATCGTGTATCCACCCGGCAAGCTGGAGGTCGCAGTGAAAAACGAAGACCAGAGTGCGCCGCCTGCCTGCCAGCCAGCCCTGAAAGAGGAAGAAGAAGTCAGCTGTTCAGAAGCTTCGGGCGTGCAGCAGCCATTGCCTCCTCGCAGGCAGAAGAGGAAGAAGAAGGAGAAGCACATGGCCTCTTCCCCTAGCACCTGGGAGGAGGTATGGATGGGTGGGCACAGGGGTGAGGCAGCAGCAACTGGGTGTCTGAGGGCCAATAAAAGATGAACACGTCTAGACCTGACCTGGACCCTGGGGCTGGGGAGAAGGTTGGATAGTGGATTCTAGACGGCTCCCCTTTCTGCCGCTGCACACTGGAGCCAAGGCTGAGGAGTCAGGACCAGATCCTACTCTGTGCCCCTCTAGCCTACAGAAGAGGAGGAGGCCAAGGACCATGACGACAGCTCCTCTGTGGCTCTCCCATCCCTTCCCACAAGGGCCCCACTCGAGAGTCCGTGGAGGCTTCCGCAAGCCATCAGCCCAGAGGGGAGGCTCTGGTCCCGACCCCCTCTCCATTACTTCCATCTGATTGCCTTGGCCCTCAAAAACAGTCCCCCCTGTGGCCTCAATGTACAGCAGATCTACAGCTTCACTCGGTATGTGCCCAGGGGGCCCTGTGAGGAGGGCGAGGGGAGGGTCAGGGTTTAATAACTTCCAACCTGGCCTTGAACTGCTGGCGCAGTTCCCCCTTCTGGTTTTATTTCCCCAGGCAATTGTATGCCTACTAGGGCTCAAGAACATAACCACTCCCACCCTTTCCACCACTTACAGTCCAGTCGTCCCTCAAATACCAATTCTCCTGGGTCAAGTTACAGTTTCTCCCACCCTGTCCCCAAAGATTAGCCAGAATAGAATCCAGCATCCCCAGTAACATCTCCCACTTTCTGCCCCTTAGACTGTCCTGCCTGGCACAGAACCCTTCAAGGGCTAAGGAAGCCTCACTGAGAATTTGTATTGTATGTGTCTGCATGTGTGATCATTGAAATTAGGGCCTCTTTTTTGAGACAAGGACTCACTTTGTAGCTCAGGCTGACCTGAATATCACTGTATATAGACTGGGCTAGCCTTGAATTCAGAGACCTTCTTTGCCACTGCCTCCTGAGTGACAGGGTTTCTGTGGGTGTAGCACTGGCTGTCCTAGAAATCACTATGTAAACCAGGCTGTCTTCAAAATCAGAGATCTACCTGCCTCTGCCTCTTGGGTGGTGGAATTAAGGATGTGCTACCATGACCAGCTAACCTTTCGCTTTGATAGTCATACATACGTGTGAGGGAGGTCTTCAGAGCCTCAGAGTGTTTATCTTGGGTGGTTTAATCCTGTTCTTGGTTCTGCTTTGTTCCCACTGTCAAAATCCCCAGCCCTTGAGCGAGGGGCGAAAATGAGCCGGAGACTGGGGACATAAACTGGGCTTAGAAAAAGACATTTCTCAGCTCTAGCATGGTGGCACAGGCCTGTGATCCCAGCACTCAGGATTCAGAGGTAGGAGGAGGGCCAGGGGTTTAAGGTCATCCTCAGAGCTACCCAGTGAGTTCAAGGTCAGTCTGGACTACATTAGACTGTCTCAAAGACAGAAAGGAAAAAGAAAAAAAAAGATGGTTCATAGGCTGAGTTGTGGTTCTGCCAGCAAAGAGCAATTCCAGACCAGCCTGTCCTGCTTCCCCGAGAGGAAGCTGAGGCTCCTGGCCCTGGGGAAGAACAAGGACCACAGTGTGTCCTTTTCAGGGGCGCCATGCCTGTCTTCACTCTTCCTCCCTGTCCACAGAGAGCACTTTCCTTTTTTCCGGACAGCTCCGGAGGCCTGGAAGAACACAGTCCGTCACAATCTCTGTTTCCGAGACAGCTTTGAGAAAGTGCCCGCCAGTCAGCAGGGCGACGAGGCCAGCACTCGGCCTCGATCCTGCCTCTGGAAGTTGACTGAGGAGGGACACCGCCGCTTTTCTGAGGAGGCCCGCACCTTGGCTTCCACTCAGCTGCAAAGTATCCAACAGTGCATGAGCCAGCCAGGTGTGAAGCCTCGTCATGCATGAGCACAAGGGTGGGGGACCTGAGGCCCAGACGCTAGGCTAGATGCCTTCTTGGATCATACTCTCAAGGCATCTGCAGGAAGCGGGACAGGTGTGATTGAGACCTCCCGTGAGAGTGGGAGTTTGTGTACAAGGACTAGGGAAACTGAGGTTGCTCCTGGCTCTGCTCATAGCCCAGAATCCTGGCTCCAATGGCCTTTGAGCTGGGTAAAAAGTAGGAGGGCTTATCTATTAGGAAGATTCTGCCGTCGCAAGCAGAAAGGCTTCAAAAGTGGTAGCCATGGAGCCTTAAGCTCTGTGAGATAGCATACCAGACCAGAGACAGAGCAGGTCAAGATTGCAAGCTCCTCTGAACTCTCTTACAGATGTGATGCCCTTCCTCTTTGACCTTCAGGATGAATCAGCCATGCCCTATTAAAGTCTCCTTCAGCAACACCTGTGTGTGTGTGTGAGATCTCTAAGGATGGGGCTAATCGGGACTGGGATTCAGCTCCAAGAATAAGAATGAAAGTAGGGGTTCTGGAAGCTGGCGGATGATAGATAGATAGATAGATAGATAGATAGATAGATAGATAGATAGATAGATGACAGACTTGTTTCTCTGGAAGCTGGCAGATTATAGATAGACAGACAGACAGACAGACAGACAGACTTGTTTCTCCATGGATGAAACGAAACAATTGTAGCTGTATCTGAAGTATAAAGAGGGCTGGAGAGATGGCTCAGCAGTTAAGAGCATTGACTCCCAGAGGTCATGAATTCAATTCCCAGCAACCACATGATAGCTCACAACCATGTGTAATGGGACCTGATGCCCTCTTCTGGTGTGTCTGAAGACAGCGACAGTGTAAGGTTTATTGAAAGGCAACTTTCGAGTGAGTGGTGGAGGTCAGAGAAGTTATGAAGCAAAGGGGTTTTATGGGCTAGGGCTGGAATTATGCCCGTATAAGGTAAAGTGGGTAGCTTGGAGTTCAGAGAAAGGGAGATGAGGCCACGTTAGCCCAGCGTTTTCATACAGTGGAGTTGGGGAAGGAGCAGTTGGTCTTTCTTACTTAGCTTGTGCAGGGGATGAGCAGGGGTTCCAG
Organism: Mus pahari; assembly: GCF_900095145.1. Taxonomy (NCBI): domain Eukaryota; kingdom Metazoa; phylum Chordata; class Mammalia; order Rodentia; family Muridae; genus Mus; species Mus pahari. The sequence continues at coordinate 39,535,578 of NC_034599.1, read as the reverse complement.
CCAAACATCCCAACCTCTGGGTATAAGGACACAGATTCAGATCTGGCTGGTTCCCGCTGACGAGGGACAAGGAGGGTGGGAGAGATGGGAGTTGGTGGGGTCCACGCTTAGAGGGAGGTATGAGTGCAGAATCACACACACACTTTAATAGCCAGGTCATCCGTGCCTGTGATCCTAGCATTTAGGAGGAACAGGCTGGAGGGTCAGCAATTCAAGGCCGTTCTTCACTCCATAATTTGAAGCTAGCCTGGTCTTTTATTTCAGATTAGTTAGGAAAGGTAATTTAACAGGACCCTGATTTTTTTTTTAATTTCTTTAGCTTTAGCTGAAGACTTCTGTGTGAACCCCTGTTCTCAGGTCAGTTTTCCTGAGGTTTACCTGGTAAAAAAGGCAGAAGTGTTCTTTCATTTTTCAATGATTTATTTAGTTCTACTTATTTCTGTGTGAAGGTGTCAGATGTCCTGAGTCTGACATATGAACTGCCATGTGGGTACTGGGAATTAAACCCAGGTCCTTGGGAAGTGCTCTTGACCATTGAGCCATTTCACTTGACATATGTGCACATACACACACCCTTTTCAGACAGCCTTACCATGTGTCCCTTGTTAGCTTAGAACTTGGTCTATAGACCAGGCTGAGTGTTAGGATTAAAGGCATGTGCCACCATGCCCAGTCTTCTCTATGTTTGTTTTAAGGCTCATTAGCCAGGAATAACTTTAAATTGACTGTGTTGCCAAGGATAGTCTTGAACTCTTGGCCATCTTGCCTCTGCACTCCTGGCCAGGAGGTAGTATTTGAATGGAAGATGATTGGATAGGTAGGAAGTAGGTGGTGTCCAGAGTGGAGGAGATGGTCACAGCCATAAAGGTGGGGCATTGAGAGCTGGACAAGGAAGCTCCTGGTGCTCACCTCTAAGGTTCAAGGTCAACCAGCAATTCCTTGAATGATGAGCAAGAGAAGGGGAAGCTGGAGACTACGCCTCAGAGCTGATGAGGCATCAAGATAAGAGCTGTTTTCAGTTAAAAGTAATAAAGTTGGCTATGTAGCAAGTTCCAGACCAACCTGACGTACACAGTAAGACCCAATTAAAGGCAACACTCAGGAGGTGGAAGCAGAGCCAAGTGGACAATAAATTCCAGATCTGTCGGGGCTCCATAGACCCTGTCAAAAAACAAGGAGCCATGCATGTTGGCACATGATTATGAAGGGAATTTATTAGAGTGGCTTACAGGCTGGGGTCCTGCTAGTCCAACAATGGCTGTACGAACAGAGAGTCCAAGAATCCAATAGTTGTTCAGTGCCTGGACGTCTCCAGTGGTCCTCAGTATGTGCTGGAATCCTGAAGTGGTCTCTAATGCTAATGAAAAAATGAACCTATCAATGAGAGTTCAGGCAAGCAGGCAAAGAGCAAGCTTCCTTCTTCCATGCTCATAATAAGCTGCTCACAGAAGGTACGGCTCATAGTAAAGGTGGCTCTTCCCTGAGGGTCAAGATTAACCAGCAATTCCGTGAATGATGAGGGAGAGAAGGCGGAGGCAGTGGTGTAGAAGGCCTTTAATTCCAGCATGTTGGAAACAGGCAAGTGGGTCTCTGAGTTCTAGGTCATCCAGAACTACACAGAGAAACCTGCCTTGAACCCACTTCAAATTAAGAATAAAATCCCTCACAGGTGAACTCAGCCACTTGGGGTTTAGTTAATTCCAGACATAGTCAAGTTGATAACCAAAAAAGCCACCACGGCTCTGCCCCCTCACCAAGTTGACACAATCATATCACCTTATGCTTTGTTTAATTTCCAAATGAAAACAATAACCAGGTCATAATTATGCCAAACATGATGTAACTATCTCATACAATCACCAATGCATTATATATTTAACCAAGTCATAATTCCGGTTAATATGATGGATAGACCTACCCTTCATACCACCGCAAATGCATGATAAATTTAAGAATAGGGGAGGGGGTGCTGGAGAGATGGCTCAGCAGTTAGGAGCACTGACTCCTCAAGGTCCTGAGTTCAAATCCCACAAACCACATGGTGGCTCACAACCATCTGAAAGGAGATCGGACGCCCTCTTCTGGTGTGTGTGAAGACAGCTACAGTGTACTTACATATAA
>NC_034599.1:39531347-39533242 GCF_900095145.1 Mus pahari | reverse complement strand
TCCCAGCAACCACATGGTGGCTCACAACCATCTGTAGTGGAGTCTGATGCCCTCTTCTGGTATGTGTCTGAAGACAGCTACAGTGTACTCCTATAAATAAAAATAAATCTAAGAATAGAGGCCAATGTTCACTGAGGGACATTCTCTATAATTGATGTTACATTGCATGATAGAAATACAAAGAGAACACAAATATCTATACAAACACATTCTTAACAATATATGACAGAAACACTCTTGTCACTTACATTTCTACAACTGGTCATGTGTTCATAGCTGGTATTTAAGACTACCTTCCTCTACTACCCATTCCGTATTTCCTCCACCCTCAGCAAACACCTCAGCAGGTCTTGACTTTTTCTGGAGGAGTGATCCATACCTTCATTCCCAAATAGTCTGTGTCCTTTATCACCCTGCCTAGATTAGGTTATTGTAGTTTCCCATTGACTTTAATCACAGGATGATATGGTAGCACCAAGAGATGCCCTAATAGATTTCCTGCACTCCAGACATAGTCTTTCTTCCCTTGTAGAGAAGCAATTCAAATTTCCTGGCGGTAATCTGTATCAATCACACCTCCTAACAGTGTTATTCCTTTCTTAGTCTGTAGGTTTATGGGCATTAGAAGCTGGAAGTGGCCAGGAGGAAATACGAGCTTCCAATTCAATGGAATGTTTGTTGTAGCTACTCCCAGGAGTGCTCCCCACGCTGGAACCAAAACTTATAGGCCAGCAGAACTTAAGGTTGTGGGAACAGGAAGCAAAAAAATCTAGTTGGCCACTAGGGGTGATAGTGAATGGAGCTATTTCCTTTTTCACCCCTTGATTCCTGGACCAGTGGATCCAGGCTATGGGAGAAACCATACCATATATTGGATGCTGATTAAAAGCACATACCACTTTCTGGACAACCCTGCCCTAGTCTTCCAGGCTACTGCCATGTAATTGGTGCTGTAGCCATAAAAAGGCTATTCCGTATTTCTTTTGGGCCCAGCTGCTTCAGGATGATGGGGAACATGGTAGGACAGTGGATCCTGTGATCATGAGCCCACTGTCACACTTCTCTAGCTATGAAGTGAGTACTTTGTCAGAAGTAATAGTGTGTTGAATACCATGATGGTGGACAAAGCATTCTGTAAGATCATGGATGGTGGTTGTGGCAAGAGCATTATGTGAAGTAAAGGCAAATCTATAACCAGAATAAATATCTACTCCAGTAAGGACAACATGTCTTGTTCATAGCAGAAGTGGTCCAGTGTAGTCAACCTTCCACTAGATTATCTGGCTAGTCATGCCAGGGAATAGTGTCATATCTGGGTGTCAGTGATGATCTCTGCTATTGGCCAATGTGGCACTCAACAACAGCTGTCGCTTCTCACCAAGTCAGCTAGTGAAAATCCAATGGACATTCTTGTTGTTGAGACCATGCATAGTGTCCATCTCTGCCACCATGGCCACTTTGCTCGTGAGTCCATTGTCCAATGACAGGTATGGGTTGGGAATGAGGCTGACTGTCCACAGAGTGGGTCATCCTATCTACTTGGAACTCCTCTCCTGCAGCCACCTTATAATGAACATTTACATGAGACATAAGTATCTTCACATCTTTTGCCTATTTGGAGAGATCTATCTCACTTCTTCTTCCCCAGATGTCTTTCTCACCAATTTTCCAATCATGCTCTTTCCAGGTCCCTGACCATACATCCAATCCACTACATACAGACCATGAATCAGTAAATAGTCACACATCTGAGCATTTATCCTTCCAAATAAAATGTATGACCAAGCCGGGCGTGGTGGCGTATGCCTTTAATCCCAGCACTTGGGAGGCAGAGGCAGGCGGATTTCTGAGTTCGAGGCCAGCCTGGTCTACAGAGTGAGTTCCAGGACAGCCAG
>NC_034599.1:39522503-39530700 GCF_900095145.1 Mus pahari | reverse complement strand
TCCTGGAACTCACTCTGTAGACCAGGCTGTCCTCGAACTCAGAAATCCGCCTGCCTCTGCCTCCCAAATGCTGGGATTAAAGGCGTGCGCCACCAGGCCCGGCCCCAAGGCAACTCTTATAAAAACATTTCATTGGGGCTGACTTACAGGTTCAGAGGTTCAGTCCATAATCCATCAAGGAGGGAACATGACAGCATCAAGGCAGGCATGCAAGCATGGTGCAGGCTGAGCTGAGAGTTCTACATCTTCATCTGAAGACTGCTAGCAGAATAATGACTTCCGGGCAGCTAGAATGAGGGTCTTATAGCCCATACCCAAAGTGACACACCTATTCCAACAAGGCCACATCTGCGAATCATGCCACTCCCTGGGCTGAGCATATACAAACCATCACAGGCGGCTTCTTCATGTAACTTGTTGGTGCCTTCAGGACCTGCTTGGGCCCAATCACATATATATCACTTCCATTTGATAATAGATTGCTGCTGTGCACACCCTATTATGACTTGGTGGGTCAGATAACACTCAGCTCATGATGGACAGCTCAGACCACATAGTAACTTGATAACCCACTGTCAAACATTCAGTTTCTACTAAGGCCCAATAGCAGACAAAGACTTGTCTCTCAAAAGGTAAATAATTGGGTTGGTGAGATGGCTCAGTGGTTAAGAGCACTGACTGCTCTTCCGAAGGTCCTGAGTTCAAATCCCAGCAACCACATGGTGGCTCACATCCATCCGTAATGAGATCTGATGCCCTCTTCTGGTGTGTCTGAAGACAGCTACATTGTACTTATGTATAATAATAAATAAATCTTTGGACTGAGCGAGCAGAGGTCCTAAAATTCAATTCCCAACAACCACATAAAGGTTTACAACCATCTGTACAGCTACAGTGTACTCATATCCATAAAATAAATCTTTAAAAAAAAAAGGTGAATAATTGTCTGCAGATGATGGTAGAACCTTGCTCCCAAATCTCAACGGTCTCTTCTGTGATTCACTTCTAGGGACCTCCTTAAGGCTCCACACAGCATCCCTATCTGCCACTTACATTCTGTCAGGTCTGCTGATACGGTCTAAGAGGTAGAGCAACCTGCACAGCCTGAACTTGTTGAGGAGCCTCCTCCTGTTCCAGGACCCATATGGGCCAAAGGAGAGCACCCAGGTGAGGAATGTATTGTCTCCAAAATCCAAATAGGCCCACTAAACACCATGCTTCTTTCTTGGTGGTGAGGAGTGTGAGGGGCCAGGTGCAATAACTTAGAAGTGTAATGTTCATCTTAGAAGTCATAAATCTGCATGTCCCACACCACTGGACACCAAGGAATTTCACTGAGATAGAAGGCCCTTGGATTTTGGTTGGTTTTATTTCCCATCTTCTGATGCACATATGTTAGCAACAAGTGGTTGCTACCTTCTACCCACTTGGTCCAATCAGCATGTTTCCTTATAGTGAATCAATGTGGAAGAGACAAGACAGTCAAGTTTCCTTCCAACTAAGTTATGACACAGGGCTATTGAGTTAATCTATTCTTGAGGTAAAACTATAAAGGTATACTGCTGGCCTTGCCAACTGAAAGCAGATTGCTTATAGTGATTCTTATGGCCTGGTATCAAGAAAAAGACATTTTTGGGCTGGAGAGATGGCTTAGCAATTAAGAGCACTGACTGCTCTTCTAGAGGACCTGAGTTCAATTCTCAGCAACCACATGGGTGGCTTACAACCATCTGAAATGGGATCCGATGCCCTCTTCTGGTATGTCAGAAGATAGCAACACTGTACTCACATAAAATAAATGTCTTTTTTTTTTTTAAGACACTTTCACTTTCTAGATCAATAGCTACATATCATGCACCAGGAGATATGTTAATCTGCCCAAGTAGGAGCACCTCATCTGGTACAATAGCTAAAGGCTGAGTCTCTACCCGACTGAATTATCAATAGCCAACTGTCATTCTCCACAACCCTTCTGTCTTCTGCACTGCCCACATAGGAGTTAAAAGGAGATGTGGTGGGAACCACTGCCCTGCATCTTTCAAGTCCTTGATAATGACACTAATTTCTGCAATTCCTCCAGAGATGCAATGGTTTTTTGTTTTTTGTTTTTGTTTTTTGTTTTTGTTTTGTTTTTTGGTTTTGGTTTTTTTGAGGCAGGGTTTCTCTGTGTAGCCCTGGCTGTCCTGGAACTCACTCTGTAGACCAGGCTGGCCTCGAACTCAGAAATCCGCCTGCCTCTGCCTCCCGAGTGCTGGGATTAAAGGCGTGCGCCACCACACCCGGTGAGATGCAATGTTTTTGATTCACTGTTTTCTTTGACAGAGGCAACACTAAAGGCTTCCATTTAGCCTTTCCGACCATAATAGCCCTCACCCCACAGGTCAGGGAACCAATGTGAGAATTCTGCTGACTTCTAAGTATATCCATCCCAGTTATACATTCTAGGACTGGGGAAATAACCATAAAATGAGTTTGGAGACCTACTGGGCCTACTGTGAGTCAAACTTCAGCCAAGACTCCATTAATTACCTGACCTCCATAAGCCCCTGCTTTAACTGAAGGGCCGCAATGCTTCTTGGGATATCTGGGAATCAATCTTAATTCATAACCAGCACCCAGTGGGTCCCAGAAATCTGACTGTTTTCTTGCTTCCGGTGTAAAGGGCTATAGGTCCCTATGGGGAAGGACTGAAGTGCTGACAGTAAAACTTTTAAGTATTTTATCAAGGTTCCCCTTCCTTAGGGGACCCTGGCTATGTCTTCATTCTGGTTCTACAAATTGACTCAAGTCTAGAAATTGGCTCATGGGCTGAGATTCCCTTTTGCCACCACCCAATGTAATCTTTCTTTCATTTGAGAATTTTTCTACTTATATTGACCAAATTAAAAAGAAATAGACTTCTTATCTATTTCATGCCTGGAAATAGCATGGTTGATTAGACAATACCAAAGGACTGCATGGATCATGCTACCATAAATATCACTTTGCCTGAAGCCAGACAGTGGTGGCACATGACTTTTAATCCTGGGACTCAGGAAGCAGAGGCAGGTGGATCTCTGTGAGTTTGAGGCCAGTCTGGGTCTATGGATCGAGTTCCAGGACAGTCCATGGTACACAGAGAAACCCTGTCTTGAAAAATTAAGGAAAAAAAATCCCTTTGCCTGTGCTGACCGCTATGGATTAGGCCACTATAGACATTGCTTTCTCTATGCTGCCTATTATGAGAACTATGCTCACATTGCCTCTGGCAATTCAGTGCTACCACTTGGCCCCAGACATCTCTAGGCCCAATCAAACCCTTTGCATTAATTCATCCAGCCGAGCACCAGCATCCCTAACTCTAAAGTCTGGCACAAAGAAAAGGGCAACAACAAAGCTCTTCGAGTGTGCTGGGGCCCCTCTCACCATGTCTTAGGGTTTTACTGTTGAGAGTAGACACCGTGACCAAGGCAAGTCTTTTTTTTTTTTTTTTTAAGATTTATTTATTTGTTATATGTAAGTACACTGTAGCTGTCTTCAGACACTCCAGAAGAGGGAGTCAGATCTTGTTACGGATGGTTATGAGCCACCATGTGGTTGCTGGGATTTGAACTCTGGACCTTCGGAAGAGCAGTTGGGTGCTCTTACCCACTGAGCCATCTCACCAGCCCCAAGGCAAGTCTTATAAAGGACAACATGTAATTGGGGCTGGCTTAAAGATTCAGAGGTTCAGTCCATCATCATCAAGGTGGGAGCAGAGCAGCATCTTGGCAGCTGTGATGCAGGCAGAGCTGAGAGTTCTGCATCTTCATCTGAAGGCTTCTAGTGGAAGACTGACTTCTAGGTAGTTAGGATGAGGGTCTTATAGCCCACACCCACAGTGACACACCTACTCCAACAGGGCCTCGCCTTCTAATAGTGTTACCCCCTGGGCTGAACATATACAAACGATCACATATCATTTTGCTTCTTATAAGATTAGTGAAGGCGGAGTCTTCTGGGCCTTATCATTGTAGACTACTAGGTTTTACACAGTGTACCCACTCTAGCATTGTAAGCTCCCTGAGCCTTGAGATCACCCTATCAACACTAAGCCAAGGGATATCAGGCATCTCCAACTCCTGTACAGTAGGCCATCTTTTGACAGACACTTCAGCCAACCTTTTTTCTTTTAACTGTGCTACCTTTAATAAACCTAGATTCTTTACTGAGATGCCCAATATCAATAAATTCAGCCTGATCCAGTTTTATGTTCCTTCCACAATTATCCCACACCCTTAAAAGCACCACACCCATACATATTTCCTAGACTTCTGCTTGAATGAATTAGTAAACTTGTTAAGCCCTAGTAGTAAATCGGAGCACATTTTCTTTCTTTCTTTTTTTTTTATTTCTAAAAATATTTATTTATTTCATGTATATGAGTACACTGTTGCTGTCTTCAGACACACCAGAAGAAGGTTTTGGATCCTCATTACAGATGGTTGTGAGCTACCACGTGGTTGCTAGGAATTGAACTCAGGACCTCTGGAAGAGCAGTCAGTGCTCTTAACCCACGGAGCCATCTCCAGGAAGCTGCTTAGCCTTAGTCTGGTTTTAGGTCTAGAGAAACTATTGATGAGCCCTGAGGGGCATCAGTATTGTCTTGCCTGGCAACTTTTTCAGAGAAAAATCACTGAAGATTTAGCAGACAATGAAGGATTAATTTCCTCAGTCAAGGGCTGGAGAGATGACTCATTGGGTAAGAGCACTGACTGCTCTTCCGAGGGTCCTAAGTTCAAATCCCAGCAACCACATGGTGGCTCACAACCATCCGTAATGAGATCTGATCCTCTCTTATGGAGTGTCTGAAGACAGCTACAGTGTACTTACATATAATAAATAAATAAATCTTTTAAAAAAATTTTTCCTCAGTCAAAGGTAGAAAGGCTGTATTTCAGGAGGTGGGGCTGGAAGAACATCTTTGCTAAGGGTAGAGACTCCTTCCTCACATGAGATCAACCCTTGAGAATCTGAGGGTTCAAAGTTCTCAGCTTCAGTGGGTTCTCCCGAATACCTCCATCCCAAGTTACAGGATTCCATCAATTAATGGCCTTCCTTTAACCACAGACCCCCTCCATCCAAGTCTGGGACTTGAATTTTCTTGGTAATTCAAGCCAGTCTTATAATGAGGGCTTCATTTGATTTTCCACAACTTGAACTCTGTGACTCTTGAAGAGAAATTTCTTTTCCAGGACAGAATTAGAAAATTTTAGACTGTTTACGCACATCTGGAGCAGGTCAGTTCTATCACGGAGTTCATTGTCCTTCACTGTATTCTAAGATAGTAAAAGCTGGTTAATTTTATTACAAAACATATTCTTTTCCTTTGTCAATTTATCCAGAGATGTTAGGAGCAACCAACCGGCATCATCATTTTTTTTTTCCCCACAAATTGTTAAAAGTTTTTACATACAGAGTCACCAAATCTGTTGCCTCACAGAATTGGTGAAGCAGTATAATTGAATGAATAAAAGAAATTAAAAGGGGACATGACTGCTCCTAGGTGTGGAGGAGGAGAAAGGTTATTGTCCATATGAGGGAGAGCAAAGCCAGAAGCAGAGGTAGCTGGGAGTCTAGAGTGAACCTGAGCCTGGGCTGGACCATGTTAGATGGGGAGGGGGAGCCAGGGGACTAGGAGACCAAGAGGACAGAGAGAAAGGGACGTAAAGAAGACTGGCATAGCCAAAATGGCCACTTTATATTGGCTTCGAAGAGTTGCTGGAAGAAGGGCAGCCCAGCCCCCTGACTAGTTCAGGGTAGGGGATGGATGCCAGCTGTACCCTGTAACAGGCAGGGACTGAGGGATGCTGGGAGAAGCAGTGGGCCAGGTCTGCTTTGATATGTAAAATAGGCACTTCAGCCATTTGCCCTGGGTTTGAGACCTAACAGTAATTGTCTCCTTAAATTTGTAAAAATAAACCTGGCAGTGGTGGTACATGCCTTTTAATCCTAGCATACCAGCACTCAGGAGGCAGAGGCAGGTGGGTCTTTGTGAGTTTGAGGCCAGCCTGGTCTACAGAGTGAGTTCCAGGACAACTGGGGCTACACAGAGAAACCCTGTCTTGAAAAAAAAAGAAAAAAGACAAAACCAAACAACCAAACAACCCCCCCCCAAAAAAAAAAATAAATAAAAAAGTTAAAAGGAAAGAAAAGATAAGAAAAGAAAAACCCAGGACCTGGAGAGATGGCTCAGTGGGTAAGAGCACTGACTGCTCTTCCAAAGGTCCTGAGTTCAAATCCCAGCAACCACATGGTGGCTCACAACCATCCATAACAAGATCTGACTCCCTCTTCTGGAGTGTCTGATGGCAGCTACAGTGTACTTACATATAATAAATAAATAAATCTTTAAAAAAAAAAAAAAAGGAAAGGAAAAGAAAAGAAAGGAAAGGAAAAGAAAGGAAAGGAAAGAAAAAGCCCTCTTAGGTGACTCCAGCCACTGGGTTGAGATGTGGTCAAGCTGACATCGGGGTACTCATCACAGGTAGTGAAGGATGCCGATGGAACACAACGGTTATTTGGGGCTTGTTGGATTTGAAATCCCCGAGAACATCTCGGCACTCTCAGCAGTGAAGAGGGGACCCCACACAGGTCCTGCTCCTGGAGTAGATATAGGAGGAATGGTACTCGAAGCTGCAGCGGGGACTAAGGACAGGCCTAGTATTGCTGGGGCAGTTGATGTGTCTTCAATAGATAGGAGGAGAGAATGTCTTGAAAACGGGCAGGTTCAAATCTCACCTGTGGCTGACATCTGGTCTCTTGAATGCCAAATCAAAATGGGCTCGTTCTGATGAACAAGATGGGAGACAGTGAGCCTATGGGGACGGGGTGAGGATTTGGCCCTGAGGCCCCTTTTGTTTTGTTTTGTTGGTTTTTCTGAGACAGGGTTTCTCTGTATAGCCCTGGCTGTCCTGGAACTCACTTTGTGGACCAGGCTGGCCTCGAACTCAGAAGTCTGCCTGCCTCTGCCTCCAGAGCACTGGGATTAAAGGCGTGCACCACCACGCCCGCCCGGCGAGGCCCCTTTTCTCTTGCATCTCAGTGAACACTGAGAGAAGGAAGGACACCTGCAGGGTAACCGTTCTGGAAGCTACAAGGCTCAGCTGGGCTGGGGCATTGGTCCCACAAACAGGGATCAGGCAACTCTCTGACATTGGCCCTGAGCCCCGCGTATGAAGTCTGGAGCTTGGTCTGCAGCACCACCTAAAACTGGTGGGCCACACCCATAATATCAGCCTTCTGGAGGTGGAAGCAGGAGGATCAGAAGGTTCAAGGTCATCAGCTGGGTAGTGAGTTGGAGGCCTGCTAAGATACAAGACTGACTAGAAATAAGTAGATAAATAGTAAGAGGAATGTTGTGGATAGCCCGGGAGCTAACTGTATTTGATGTTAATTCTGTTCTCCTGTGAGGGGCTTCCAATAAGGAATGAGTCAGCACTCAGGTGATTTCCTGTAAACCTTCTTCCCACCTTAATTTATAAAGGCTAGAGCCGATGATTGGGCGGAGAAAGAGGGGAAGGTGGAGCTGAAGGTTTTGGGAGAGAAAGAGAGAGGACGACAGAGGAGGAAGGAGGAAAGTAGAGCAGAAGTACCTGGCCTGGACAAACCGCAAGTTATAAGGGGTCTCTTATATGGAAAGTCCATAGTGTCATGGTAGATCTGCCCAATCTAGGCGCACAGCATGCATTCATATTAACTGAATTGCATTTTCATTGCCTGGACTTATTTGGGGTGGAGATTTACCACAACAGAGGAATGTGCAGAGTTTAAGGTTTATCAGGTCCACAGATACTGAGGGAACGTGCATTCAAAAGCCTTATCTCCCGCTGGACTGATCTGACATTTCCACACCCATGGCTGGGTGCACCGAAGCCCTTGCTTGAGTTCCCTTTCCAGAGACTCCCATGGGTGTGACTGCCTCCTGAGCATGGGTCTGTGATGGGGCTCTCTTGTCCCCGCACTAAAAGGGTTGGTGGTTTTGCCCTCCTTGCTGGTTGTCCGCTGAAGTAACTCCCACCTCCTCACTGGGAACCTGCCTTGGATTGGGAAAATGAGGTCTCTTTCTTAGACTGGGAAGGAATGCGATGCATTACTGTGCCTACTACAGAACCTGGTTGTTAGATGGAGCTAAATATATATATATATATATATATATATATATATATATATATATATA
>NC_034599.1:39520321-39521923 GCF_900095145.1 Mus pahari | reverse complement strand
TACTTGAATGTGTGTGTGTGTGTGTGTGTGTGTGTGTGTGTGTGTGTGTGTGTGTATGTGTGTGTGTGTGTGTGCATTTGTTTATTTAATGTGTGTGAAAGAGCAAGCGATGCATGTGAGTGTGCACACATGCCACACCACAGTGTGTACGTGGAAGCCAGAGGTAAGTTCTAGGGGTGGACTCTCTCCTTGCACAGTAAGTTTTCAGGGACTGAATTCTGGTCTTCAGATTTAGCAGCAAGCCCCTTTACCCACGGAGCTATCTCACCAATTTTTGGAGAACAGAGTAGCATGTGTCCCTGACTGGCCTCAAACTTAGTAAGTATCTGAGGATGACCTTGAACTCCTGATCATCTTGCCAAGCCTCCAAGTCTAGGATTATAGGTGTGTGCCACAAGACAGTTTTCATTGTTCTTTTGTTTTTGAGACACAGTCCTCCTATGTAGCCCACATTGTCCTCTGACCTGCACACAGGTGTCATGATACACAGGCCCACACTCTCACAGACATCATTTACACATACTCACAATAATGATGAAGTTTTAACATGTGAAAGCTGATCGGGAGAGACAGCTCAGCAGTTAAGAATAGTGGCTGATTTTTCTAGAGAACCTGGGTTTGAGTCCCAACACCCAGAAAGCAGCTCACAACCCTCTCTAACTCTATCCTAGGGAAATTTGGCCTTTAACAGCACTGCACAGACATGGTGCACAGATATGCATTCAGACAAAACATTAAAATTGTAAAAATAGCTGTGTCGTGCTGGTGTACGCTTTTCATCCCGGAAATAGAGGCAGGCAGATCTCTGTGAGTTGAGGACAGCCTGGTCTACAGAGTGAGTTGATAGCCAAGGCTACACAGAGAAACCCTGACTGGAAAAACTAAAATAAGTAAAATAAAATTTCAAAAAAAGCAAATAAAAATCTACATTCTGGTTCAAATTTTATAATTGAACTTATTTTTTCATTTTTAATTATATGTATGAGAATATGCACATTCATACAGGCGCCAGTTGGAGCTTGGGGGTAGGGAACAGAACATGGGTTCTCTTGAAGAGCAACAAATGCTCTTAATCCCTAAGCCATCCCTTCAGCCTTTTAACAAATTCTCCCCAAATAGACCCTCCCCCAATAGCTGCAGGGCATCCCATGGCTGCTCTATTCCATTTTCAGCTCTCAGGTAAATGACACAGAGACCTGATATTTTTATTAACAACCTAGGGCTGCCTGCTTTCCAGTCACATGGTCCTTTACCTTCCATCTGAGCCTTACCCAGCTCACTCTGCCCCACGTTGTGTCCTCATAGCTGCTCTTTTATGGTGACCTCATGGCGAATGTTCCTGGTCCCTCCACATGGCCTCTCCACACCTTCCTCTCCTCTCCCCCCAACCCCCTTGGGATGTAAGACCCCAATGAGGGAACTCCCTCTGGTCCAGTACTCTCTCGGGTCCCCAGAAAATTCGAAAGACACCTTTTGCACACCTTGCTGTAAATTACATGAGGTACTTTATTTAACGAGGCCTCGGGCCGACTCGTATCTCACGCAGGAGACAGAGGAGTCGACCCCGACCCTCAGAAGTAAGGGGTTTTTGTAGGGTTAGGG
>NC_034599.1:39518384-39519846 GCF_900095145.1 Mus pahari | reverse complement strand
AAAGGCTCTTTACTAGCCACATTCCTAATGATCTAGGGAACAGGTTTTGGGGAAGTGGTAGAATTTAGGGCTCTACAGGGACTCTTCACTAGACTCAGATGTCCCACCTTCTCCGTCCTCTCCAGCCCAGCCATAAGTTGATCAGCTCTTCTATTTATTTGTTTGTTTATTTATTTATTTGGTCTTTTCGAGACAGGGTTTTCTCTGTATAGCCCTGGCTGTTCTGGAACTCACGCTGTAGACCAGGCTGGCCTCAAACTCAGAAATTCACCTGCCTCTGCCTCCCAAGTGCTGGGCTTAAAGGCATGCACCACCACTGCCCGGTTGATCAGCTCTTTATTAACCAATCAGAGATGATAGAAAACTTTTACAAAACAGTGAGACCAGAGATGCTGGACCATGCCGTACTCCCAACTGCAACTAGATGTCTGGACATAGAAATATAGAAATCAGCGTCTGAACACACAGTGCACAAAACCACGCCCCGGCGACATCCAGATAAAGCGATTCCCCCACTGTAAACTGAAAATGCACTGAATGCCTCTAACACAGAGAACTTCCTCATTCACCTTACAGCATGGGTTGCTTCTCTCATGATGCCAAGGCTAACTGGAGAGGCGGCTCATGCTGCTGCCCAGTATCAAAAGAGAAAAGCTGGCAACTCGTCCACAGGACGTCAGTTCAATTCCTAGCACCCACTTGTATGGCTCACCCCTTTAAATTGAAGTCCTCAGCTTGACCCCCGCCCCCACATGGTTCGGCAAATTCCATTTCTTCTCTCTCCCTCCAACCCCACCCACTCAGAAAACCTCTGAGCAGATAAACACGAGAAAGGCCCAGTCCAGCATTCCTGACAGGTGCCAAGTCCCCCTGAATACCTCCTATCCCACCCCCCAACCCCATTCATAATCGGCTCCCGCACCATAATCTGCCTCCAACTTCTGGTTTCAACCCCTGTGACTGGTGAACTCGTCAAGGAGTCCGTTACCAAATAAACCTGCCTTTTTACTCTTAATTTGGCTGAACTGGCTTATTTCTTCCGTGGAGAAAACCTATCAGTCTGTAATTCCAGTTCCAGAATTGATGCCCTCTTGTGGCCTCCAAGGGCACTAAGCTTTCATGTAGCACACATACATAAAATAATAATTAAAGCCGGGCGTGGTGGCGCACGCCTTTAATCCTAGCACTTGAGAGGTATAGAGAGGCAAATTTCTGAGTTCGAGGCCAGCCTGGTCTACAAAGTGAGTTCCAGGACAGCCAGGACTATACAGAGAAATCCTGTCTCAAAAAACAAAAACAAAACAAAACAAAAAAAAAAACAACAGGGGGCTGGAGAGATGGCTCAGTGGGTAAGAGCACCCGACTGCTCTTGCGAAGGTCCGGAGTTCAAATCCCAGCAACCACATGGTGGCTCACAACCATCTGTAACAAAGATCTGACTCCCTCTTCTGGAGTGTCTGAA
>NC_034599.1:39504227-39515939 GCF_900095145.1 Mus pahari | reverse complement strand
CAGCCAGGGCTACCCAGAGAAACCCTGTCTCGAAAAACCAAATGAATGAATGAATGAATATCACAGTCACTTAGACCAAATGCTCCCCTGCAGGTCTCAGGGAGGCTGGAGGGGCTGCTTAACACACCCCTGTAGCTTTCCTCAGAGGTCCTCATTTCTTCGGAGTAGCTTCTTTCCCATGTGTAAAATGCCAATAATTCCACACCACAAAGCATCGACGTGAGGATTCGGTGAGATCATTAACACAAAGCACGGGTCACAGTGTGTGCCCTGAAATTACCAGTTCTGATTGGTTAACGCTAAGCTGGGTCTTTGTCAACGCCTGAAAGTGTGCGGTCTGAGGTCCTAACCGGCGTGGGCTCTGTCTCGATCTTTCACAAGCTGCCGGGTTTTCTGCGGGTGCGTGGGAGGTGGGGGAGGGAGTGAATAGTCCGCGCAGCCGCAGAACGGATTGCAATAGCGCCTCCTGCCTCTAGGGGAACTGGGAGCTCCCAGGTCGCCCCGCCCCGTCCGGCCCGGAAGGGTCAGGGGTCAGTGGGTGGTGACAAGCCGCTGCTGTGGCGGTGTTCCCGGGTCCTGGGCCTATGGCGCCACCGCAGCGATGTCCTCTGTGTCGGCAAACTTTCTTCTGTGGTCGCGGACACGTCTACAGCCACAAGCACCAGCGGCAGTTGAAGGGGGCTCTGGAGCGGCTTCTACCGCAGGTGCGGACTCGGGGCTGGGAAGGCCAGGAATGTGGGCTGGTTTCAGGGTCCTAGCTGGCTTCTGTCCTGCAGGTGGACGCCGCCCGCAGGGCCGTCCGCGCCGCCCAGGTGGAGCGCTATGTCCCCGAGCACGATCGGTGTTGTTGGTGCCCGTGCTGTGGCTGCGAAGTGCGAAAACATCTGAGCCATGGCAACCTGACAGTGCTACACGGGGGTCTGCTGGAACATCTGGCCAGGTGACAACTGGGGAGCACCCACCTCCCCCGTACACACAGAAGAGTTGTTCACACGTGTGGGATGGGAAGTTGGAATCGGGGAGAAGGAAGGTCGACTTTGTGACTTAATTGGGTTATGGACTGAATTACCTGGCCAACCGTGGAGTTTAGTGGGTCTTAGCCCTACCATGGTCCCAGTGGTGTGGGTGATCTTTCTAGAAAAGCCAGGTTGCCCTCCTCTCACCACCACCACACACTTTATTGTTAGAAAGGAGTCCCAAGATAGATATCTTGAAGAGGTTGGTATAAACAATCCTCTTCTCTCTGCCTAGTCCACAGAAGCAACCCAGGGGCCAATCTGCATTCCTTACCCAGTGCTCTGATACTCCGTACTGTTTTACTATCTTAATGACTGGCTACGATTACTCTTCTCCATTCTCAGCCCAGAGCACAAGAAAGCCACCAACAAATTCTGGTGGGAGAACAAGGCCAATGCCCAGATGAAAGAGAAGTTTCTGATCTCCCCCCAGGATTATGCGCGGTGAGTCACGCGTTGTAAAAGACGCGGCACAGTGAGCCATCCAGGTCTTTGTCAGGCACAAGAGCTTCTTTAAACTGGGACAACATTCTGAGGGAGGAGTGTGATGGCCCACATCTGTAACCCCAGGACTAGGGAGGCTGAGCACGGATCCTTGAGATGCCAAAGCCAGCTGGGGCTACAGAACCTTATCTCAAAACAACTAATTGGGGAAATTCAACTCAAGTGTGTTGGTGACCATTTCTAGTTCTAGTACCCAGCTGAACCAAGTCAAGGTCCAGGCCAGCACACGGCTGTTATGTTTCACATCACCAAAAATGAGTAAATGCATTGCAAAGTCCAGCAGGGATTTCCTTACAATCTACTGCTATCTAGTGTTTTCATGGCACTTTTTATTAGCCTTCCAACTTCTGTATTGAACACAGCACACTAAAGATGTGATGGCTGGCCGGGCGTGGTGGCGCACGCCTTTAGTCCCAGCACTCGGGAGGCAGAGGCAGGTGGATTTCTGAGTTCGAGGCCAGCCTGGTCTACAAAGTGTGTTCCAGGACAGCCAGGGCTACACAGAGAAACCCTGTCTGGCAAAATCAAAAAAAAAAGATGTGATGGCTGGGTTATGGTGCCTTGGGCCTCTAATCCCAGTTGTTTAGACAAGAGGACTGCTAGCCTCAGAGGTCAAAAGAGGGCATATGATCCCACAGAACTGGAGTCACAGAATGTTGTGAGTTGCCATATGGATGCTTAAATGTAGGTGTTTAAAAAGCAGCTAGTGCACTTAACCTCTGAGCCATTTCTCCAGCCTCCATCATAGAATTTTTGATTAGTGAATGATGATATATAAAAACTTACTATTGAGGGTAATGAATTGCTGTTTGGTTAGTTGGTTTTTGTTTTTTTTTGTTTTTGTTTTTGTGTGTGTTTGTTTGTTTGTTGAGGCAGGATCTCTATGTAGTCCTGGCTTTCTGTGTAGATCAGGCTGGCCTTGAACTCACAGAGATTTGCCTGCCTCTGCCTCCTGAGTGCTGGGACTAAAGTCATGTACTACCACATTTGACTCCCCCTTCTAAATAAGAGAAAGAAAAGGCAAGGTGTGAAAAAGCATACAAATGCCCTGAACCACGACAGGATTGCCTAGCTCTGTTTTGAGACAGGATCTCGTTATATAATCCATGCTAGCCTCAATCTCAAGATCTTTCACTTTCTCAGTGGTGGTATTAATTAAGCCTTTATGTGTAGGAATTGTCTTCCCTGAATTGTATGTATATATGCCATGCGCATGTAGTGTCTGCAGAGGCCAGAAGAGAATGTCACGTGCCCTAGAACTGGAGTTATACAGTTGTGAGCCACCATTTGGATGCTAAAAACCAAAACCAGGTCCTCTCCAAGAATATCAAGTGTTCTTACCCTCTGAGCCATCTCTCCGGCCCTTATTTTTTATAGTTGGGGTATTGCGTGTGAATTCTAGTGTCCGGGGAGACCAGAGGTGATAGTTTCCTGGAGCTAGAGTTACAGGAAGCCGTGGACAGCCTCACATATGTGCTGGAAACTGAACTTGGCTTGAGTGCAAGAGCAGTCTGTGTTTGTAATTCTGGAGCCTTCTCTCCAAGCCAGTAGTGATATATATATATATATATATATATTATTTTTTTTTTTTGAGATTGATTAGTGTGTGTGTGTATGTGTATGTATGTTTCTGTGTGTGTTTCAATGTCTGTGTTAGATATGCATCTGAGTACTACTCTACAAGATGGCCAGCAGCATCAAATCCCTCTGGGGTTGGAGTTAGGTTGTTGTCAGCTGTCCAGCATGGATGCTAAAAACTGAGCTTGAGTCCACTAGAAGAGTAGGATGTACTTTTTTTTCTTTTAATGATTTTGTGTGTATGGGTTTTACCTGTGTGTGTGTGTGTGTGTGTGTGTGTGTGTGTGTACACCATTTGTGTGTCTGATGTTCTCTAAAACTAGATTCCCAGGAACTAGAGTTACCATCTCCATGAGACACGATGTGGGTGTGGGGAATCAATCCTGAATTCTCTAGCATAGCAGCCAGTGCTCTTAACCCTGAGATCTCTCTCCAACCCTACTTTTTAAGTATTGTAGTATAAAATGAATACAAATGTTGTTGGGAACCAGAGTTTTCACAGTGGCAGAAGGAATATACATATAAAGGATGAATGGAGGGATTTAAGTAGGAAAATAGCTTATAATCTCTTTAGTATAAAGGTTAAGTGGTCAGCCGGGCAGTGGTGTCGCACGCCTGTAAGCCCAGCATTGGAAGGCAGAGGCAGGGGGATCTCTGAGTTCGAGGACAGCTTGGTCTACAGAGTGAGTTCCAGGACAGCCAGGACTGCACAGAGAAACCCTGTCTCAAAAAACCAAAAAAAAAAAAAAAAAAGGTTAGGTGGTCAATAGTATCATCAGTAAGCTAGACGTGCTGGCACACACCTTTGATCCCAGCACTTGGGAGGCAGAGGCAAACAGACATCTGTGAGATGAAGGCCAACCTAGTCTACAGAGTGAGTTCCAGGACAGCTAGGGCTTTGTTACACAGAGACACCCTGTCTGGAAAAAAAAAAAAAAAAAAAAAGTGGCATCGGTAACAGGGTAAGCATTGGCACTTCACCAGCAGTGTAATATTCCTTTCAGAAACTTTACATGAGCTTGGCATGGTGGCATAGCCATTAATCCTGGCAAGTTGAGCTCTGAGTTCCAGGACAGCCAGGTCTACAGGGGCTAAGGATGAGCTAGCTCCATGATTAAAAGAACTTGCTACTCTTTTTAAAGATTTATTTATTTATTATATGTAAGTACACTGTAGCTGTCTTCAGACACTCCAGAAGAGGGCGTCAGATCTTGTTACAGATGGTTATGAGCCACCATGTGGTTGTTGGGATTTGAACTCNGGACCTTTGGAAGAGAAGTCGGATGCTCTTACCCACTGAGCCATCTCACCAGCCCAGAACTTGCTCCTCTCACAGAAGGCTTGAGTTCAGTTTCCAGTGGATAGTGAACCCATTGTGCAGCTCACAATCAGCCATAACTCCAGCTCTAAGTGATCGACACCCTCTTCTATTCTCCAAGGAAACTAGAAATGCATGCAGGCAAGATAACCATTAAAAAAACAATCTTTGAGAAAAAAATAAATGAAGACTAGTGGAACAGTATGACAGTGACACGTGTCCCCAGGTGAGAGGCGAGGTGCTCACTTTACCAGTTTTGTTTCTGTGAGTTCAAAGTTCTTGGTTTTCTAAGCCGAGCATGGTGAGTCATCCCTGTATTCTCAGCACTCAGTGGCTGAGGTGGGAGCTCTGTGCTGGCCTAGTGTACAATCAGTCAATCATACTGTCTCTTTTCTTCCCCCTCAGAATTAAAAACTATCTCTCTGAAGTGTTCTTTACAACTGGTAGGGCTGGGAGCGGATTTATCTTTTTAGTCTCTTTATAATTCCTGTATTTCTAGGTTTAAGAAGTCCATGGTGAAGGGCTTGGATTCCTATGAGGAAAAGGAGGACGAGGTGATTAAAGAGGTAGGAGGAAAGACCTCTGAAAGACCTTGCCCCATAACCCTGAGCCCATCTAAGCATTCTCTCTCCCCTACAGATGGCAGCTCAGATCCGTGAGGTAGAACAGAGTCGGCAGGAAGTGGTCCGATCTGTCTTAGAGGTTGGTTTCCCTCGGAGGACCCAGCGCCGTATCCAAATCCACTGATGCCTGGCTTCCCCCATCAAGCATTTCAAGTCAGCTCTTCTCAGAGAACTAACGGTTCACACCACCATGTCCACTGGGGGCAGGTCCAGAGATGTGGGCAGGGCTGGGGGGTTGGCAAAATGGGCAGAACCTTCCATAAGACACTGAGTCTGGAGTGTGGGGGCATGGCCCAGGCAGGCTCTGAAGCACTTTAGACACATTTATTTTTCCTGAATCAAACTCAGCCTCAGGCCGAGTCAGATCCAGAAGAGGGTTCTTCAGCACCTGAAAGTTGGAAAGCGACCAACGGGTAAGTCCTCAGGGCACTAGGGAGTTGGATGCTGGGAAATGGGAGTCAGTCTGATCTCTGCCATCCTCGGTGCTCAAGGACCTCATCTGCCAGCCTGGCTCCCCTGTCTTTCAGCCACGTAGCTGCCAGCTCACAGCAGGTATCACACTTGGCCTTGCAACCTGTTGCAGAGCTTGATTGGATGGAGACAGGACAGCAACTAACATTCATTGGCCATCAGGTACAAGAACAAGCAAACCAGAGGAGGGGCACTAAGTTCTCACGTCCCACAACAGACCTATTTTGACTTTTCTACTCATTTTAGCCTGCTCCATCTTCTGTTGGACTCCTTCATTGAGCTCTTAATAGTGTTCCTGAGCCCTGGTGTAACCTTTCAGTGATCTTTTTCATAACTGCTGCACCTCATTATCAGTGTCTCAACCTGCTCAATATAGGGTGTCCACACTCTACTACCCATAGACATCTGAACCTAGCCACCCTGCCCTGCAATCCTAGTACCTCCCCAATTTTAATTTTACCTCATCTGTTTTGGGACTGTCCTTAGTTACTGGTGAGTTCTTTAGAAGTACTGAAGTAGCATTGTCCAAAGCTGTGTTCCCCTTCCCTAGTTTGCTGTCAATTGCTTATGAATATTTTATGTTGTGGCTTTCTTATCTCTACCCCATTTTTACCACAGGATACACCTGGAGTTGGTAATATTCACTCAGGTAAGTTTCTGTTATTTTGACAGTCTATGCAGCCCTGGCTGTTTCTGCCTCCTGACTGCTGGGATACCCACCGTACCCAGCTATAGTGACACAGATTAACCCTTTGTTCATACTTGCCTTGAGTTCTTGAACTAGACATCTAGTTTGCTGGGGTTTTGGTTTCCCTTCTAGTTTTCTGAGACAGGTTTTCTCTGTATAGCCCTGGCCATCATGAGACTCACTCTGTAGACCAGGCTGGCCTAGATCTCAGAGATCCATCTGCCTCTGCCTGGAATTAAAGGCGTGCCCTACCACCTTTAAATAACTTTTTTTTTTTGGTCTACTTTTATGTATTCAATAATTTGTATCCAGAATAGATCAAAACTTGCAAGAGCTGAGGAAATGGCTCAGTAAGAGCACTTGCTGTGTAGGCGTGACTTTAGCCCCAGTACTATGGGATGGAGACAGGTGCTGGCCAGCAACCATAGCTGTAACCCCAGCACTTGGGACCCTAAGACAGGGAGGTCTTCATTTTGAAGGCAGGTTGAGGTACATAGTCAAACCATTAATCAATGAGAAACTTAAAACAGTGACTAAAATACTAACTGCATGTAGCAGCTGCTTGCCAGTTATGCGAGGTGGAGGTTATTGTTTACACCTTTAAAGAGTTCAGTATACACTTACAAGTACCTTTCCAAATGAAGTTATACTGAAAAGTATTTTTTTTTTTTTTGGGGGTTTTTTTCGAGACAGGGTTTCTCTGTATAGTCCTGGCTGTCCTGGAACTCACTTTGTAGACCAGGCTGGCCTCGAACTCAGAAATTCACCTACCTCTGCCTCCCAAGTGATGGGGTTAATGGCATGCGCCACCACAGACCAGCAGTATTTTTATTTTAAAACAAAGCACTGGGGAGGGTAGGGGCAGGTGAAATTTGAGACCAGCCTGGTCTATGGAGTGAATCTAGGATAGCCAAAGCTACAGAGAAGCCCTGTCTCAAGTCAGCAGACTTGGTGATGGCAAAACTGAGGTTCAGTGCCCAACACCCACGTGTCAGCTGTCACAGTCCCAGGGGATCCACTCTCCTCTTAATTTACAGCTCTCTCCAGACACACCAGAAGACATTGGATCCCATTACAGATGGTTCCCATGTGGTTGCTGGGAACTGAACTCGGGACCGCTGAGCAGTCTCTCCTGCCCTCTTGTAACCTCAGTAGGACTAGGATGGGGGTGCACAGGCACAGGGGTGCATGCACACATACATGGCTTCAGCTGCCTCTGGGCTACCCACTGCCAAGTGGCAGGCAGTCTTTATTTTTGAACACACCTAGCTGGAAGGTTAAAGGGCTTTGCTTTGTTCCAGGTGCCACACCTCCCTGGATGATCCAGGAGGAGCAACACAGCTCTGGAAGCCTCCCAATAGGGCCCTCCTATGAGGAATTTCTCAAAGAAAGTAAGCGAGCCACAATGTTCTTCACAATCAATCTCCTGAGCTAGTTGCAGGGCAGTAGCATGTTATCTGTAGGCCTAGCTACTTAGCTGTCTTTAAACAAAGCTAAACACGTATTTCCTATTTGCAGAGGAAAAACAAAAACTGAAGAAACTCCCTCCAGATAGAGTTGGCGCCAACTTTGATCACAGTTCCAACACCAGTGCAGGCTGGCTGCCCTCTTTTGGCAGAGTCTGGAATAATGGACGCCGCTGGCAGTCCAGGTATGGATAAATGTCCAGACCTTCACTGGCTACCTTCCTGAAGATTTACCATTAGTCTTGCTAAGTCTTCATTTCCTTTCAGGCATCAATTCAAAACTGAAGCTGCAACAAGAAGCAAGCAGCCACATAAAGGGAAAAGCTGAAGGCTCGATCTCATCTGACCTTGCGTCCAACAAACCCATTCCAGCTACTATTCATTCCTAAGACCAAATCCTCTCTAGCTGCCTTAGGAAACAGATGCACCCATTCATTTGATTCAATAAAGTTTTATTTTCCCAAATGTACAGCTGATTGAACCTGTAAAAAAAACAAACAGAAAAAAAAAGTCATAACCAGAGCATCTCGTAAAGAGAACATGTAATGGGCTTCAACACCAAGAAACCTTTGGTTCCCACCTGTTCATGCATCTTCACCAGCAGCTGGGGCGTCTCCACCCTTTGTGTTTCTGGTGTAAATTACTTGGGCTCTGTGCTTTGAAACCAGCTTGATAAGTCCTAAGGAGAAAATTCAACATGTTTGAAGGTTTTTGCCTTACACACGTGCACTAGTATCTGAGAAGGAAATCTGATGCTCTGGAGCTGGTATACAGAGGGTTTGGAGCCATCTCTCCAGCCCCAAGGATGCCAGATTTCTTCTTATAGCAGATGCTGAACATATATTTCCTATTTCTTCTCCAAACAGAATTCCTTAACAATTCTTAGGGTACCAGGTCATATTCTTTTTTCTCGAGACAGGGTTTCTCTGCATAGCCCTGGCTGTCCTGGAACTCACTCTGTAGACCAGGCTGGCCTCGAACTCAGAAGTCCACCTGCCTCTGTCTCCCAAGTGCTAGGATTAAAGGCGTGCACCACCACGCCCGGCACCAGGTCATATTCTAAATTCCAAGCTGGCCTGGGCCTTGATGCTGATCCTTTTAGCCTTCAATGCACTGGGCTCACAAACATACACCTTTAATCCCAACACTTGGGAGACAGAACTGGTCTAGTCTGGGACAGAGGAGAACCAACAAGTGAGCCATCAATGTTTTTAGGATTTACTATTAATTTAGTGTTTGAGTGTAGGGTGAGTCACCCTATCAGGAGTCAGTCTTAGTCTTCCACTTTGTTGAGGCAGTATGATGCCTCATGCTGCTACAGTGAGCGCCATACTAAAGTAGCTAGCCTGAGAGCGCCTGGTAAGTCCATCTTGCCATGGAAGTGCTGTGGTTATATTAATTAACTGCATGAGCTCTTCTACACCCTTGGCAGACTTAATGCTAAGGACCATAATCTACTTTATACTTGTGTCAATACCTAGACCCTATCTTCGAAGACCTTGCTGTATGCAGTCAGTGTACATACTTAAAAAACACCAAAGGACAACATAGTGAAATGGCATTCCAAAATAACAATGCATGGTGGTGCTCGCCTTTAATCCCAATTAACCGAGAAGCAGAAAAAGGGTCAGGAATTCAAAGACTGCAAAGGAATACACGGCACTAAAAGTGACTAAAACTAAAGACTCTGGAAGTCAGTCTATCCTTCACATGTCTTCCCAGTCATGCTGCTCCAACAAGGCAAGTCTAGACACTGGCATAAGCAGGGCACATCGCCTACCTTTACTGAGGAGCTCCTGCAGGGCTGCCCTGGCCAAGGAACCGCGAATCTTCAGTCTCTCTGAGACCACAGCCGGAGTAATAAGCTTATAGTTGGGAACTTCCTTACAGAGCTTGTCGTATGTCGCTTTGTCAAACAGGACAAGATTGTTCAACTTGTCCCGAACTTTGCCTTTGGACCACTTCTGCTCATCCAAACAAAATGAGAGAACCAGTCAGAACCATACCTTTTCTCCCTAACATCAAGCATCTGAGAAACCTGTCACGATCGTCTCAGGTAAATTAAAGACCTTTGGAGTCGCTATCAGATACCCTGAAGACCAGACATAAATTACAGTTCATAGCAGTAGCCAAACTGTCTATTAAGTAACAGCAACAAAAATAATTTCATGAGCCAGGCAGTGGTGTCGCACGACTTTAACCCCAGCACTCGGGAGGCAGAGGCAGGCGGATTTCGGAGTTCGAGGCCAGCCTGGTCTACGAAGTGAGTTCCAGGACAGCCAGGGCTACACAGAGAACCCTGTCTCGGGGAAGAAAAAAAACAAAAAAATAATAATAATTTCACGATTGGTGATCACAAGGAGAACCACCTTAAAAGGTTCGCAGCCTTAGGAAGGTTGAATACCACTCCTTTATAAAGGGATTACACCACCATATTCTTGAAGTGACAAAAAGGAGCAAAGAGGG
This sequence comes from Mus pahari, assembly GCF_900095145.1. NCBI lineage: Eukaryota > Metazoa > Chordata > Mammalia > Rodentia > Muridae > Mus > Mus pahari. The sequence continues at coordinate 39,505,809 of NC_034599.1, read as the reverse complement.
AAAAAAAGTCAGCAGTATGACTTTAGAATTCGGTATCTGGGGAGAAGCTTACAGCCCAAGTTCACGACAGGTCCCACGGAACCCATTACAAACAGCTACCGCCTACCTTCTTCTTGGCCTTGCCGCCAGACTTATTGACTGGGTCTTTGTCCTTTTTGGCCGACTTTCCGGCATCTTTCTTCTTCTTGTCGTCTTTGGGCGGCTAGGGGAGGAAATCGGGAGTGCAGGCCAGTCACATGGTGGTCCCAAGCGCCCGGATCGCAGCCCTTCACCCACCCAGGCGGCGCCGCGGGAGCACATGGACACGACGGCGGCGGCCGCCTGGAGAGGCAGGCCCGCGGGCCACGAAGCACTCCGTGTAGGGTCGCCTCCATCTCCCCGCAGCACCGCTCGGCCCTCTGAACCCCACTGTTCAACCCCCGCGGACCTTACCATGGCGAAGCTCAGAGAGTCGTGTGGACCACTGCAGCCTCACTAAGATGTCGGAGAAAAAGGAAGCCCGGTGGGCCACCAATCCCAGAAACCTCTGCCTCGAGAGAGTACTTCCGGGGCAAAGGGGTGGGACCACGGCTTGGCTAAACTCCGCCTCTCGTGGGGCGTAGCAGGGGCGTGGCTTCCAACCTACAAACTCTGAGGCTGGTCGCAAAATTGCTGCCCTCTGCCGCGGGTCACCCGACAGCCACTAATCCTCTCCTCGGTCACTGAGAAATACAGTAGGCCAGTTCCCAGAAATTCCTTTGTTAGAACGATGGGGCCTTGGCTTGCGCGTGCGCTCTAGGAGGGGGGAGGGCCGCAAGAGGGACATCAGAGGCGAGGCTATGACACCAGTTCCGGGACTGGAGCGCCTGGTAGGGGCGGGATCGTATACCCTAGCCGTGGCGCAGTGATGGCGATTTTTAGCGTGTACGTGGTGAACAAAGCCGGCGGCCTGATTTACCAGTGGGACAGCTACTCGCCACGGGCTGAGGCTGAGAAAACTTTCAGTTACCCGCTGGACCTGCTGCTGAAACTGCACGACGAACGCGTGCTGGTCGCTTTCGGCCAGCGCGACGGCATCCGGGGTGGGCCGGGCTCGAGGGCGGGGCCGGCGCTGCGGAAGTGGGCTGGTGGGCTGCTGCGGGGTGGGAGTGGGGATAGAAGGATGGGAGTGGGAGTAAAGGGGGCGGGGAGTGGCCCGGGCCATCTCTGATCCTCAGCCACTCTTCTTGTAGTGGGCCATGCAGTGTTGGCCATCAATGGCATGGACGTGAATGGCAAGTACACGGCCGACGGGAAAGAGGTGCTGGAGTATTTGGGTAACCCTGCGAATTACCCGGTTTCCATCCGATTCGGCCGGCCCCGCCTGACCTCTAACGAAAAGCTTATGCTGGCCTCGATGTTCCACTCGTAAGTGTCCCAACCCCTCTTAAACATTTCCACTCCCGACTAGTGAGTGCATCTGTCTCTAGGCTGGCTAAAGTATTTCTTTGTGTACTGACAATCACTTTGTGCCTCTCTAAGTGGCTGAGCCCTTTTTATGAACAAATGTCAACTATACTCAAGACTCAAGTTTGAGGTAGTTTGATTTTTGCCCAGTCAGCTT
>NC_034599.1:39494260-39504163 GCF_900095145.1 Mus pahari | reverse complement strand
TTTTTTGGTTTCTCGAGACAGGGTTTCTCTGTATAGTCCTGGCCGTTCTGGAACTCACTTTGTAGACCAGGCTGGCCTCGAACTCAGAAATCCACCTGTCTCTGCCTCCCAAGTGCTGGGATTAAAGGCGTGCGCGCCACCACCGCCCGGCTAGCTTCTTGTCTTCTTGACCCTAGTTTCTTCATCATTAACATAAGGTAATTGAATTAAAAAAAAATTTTTTTTTGAGACAGGGTTTCTCTGTTCCAGGCTGTCCTGGAACTCACTCTGTAGACCAGGCTGGCCTCGAACTCAGAAATCCACCTGTCTCTGCCTCCAAAGAGCCGGGTTTAAAGGCATGCGCCATCACCGCCACCACCACCACCAGGTAGATAATTAAATTAAGTGGACATTGAAAGTCTTCCTGTGGGACTGGTGAGATGGCTCAGTGGGTAAGAGCACCCAACTGCTCTTCCAAAGGTGTGGAGTTCAAATCCCAGCAACCACATGGTGGCTCATAGCCATCCGTAATAAGATCTGACTCCTTCTTCTGGAGTGTCTGAAGACAGCTACAGTGTACTTACATATAATAAATAAATAAATCTTTAAAAAAAGAAAGAAAGAAAGTCTTCCTGTGACTGTCTATAGTGTAAGGTGTGTTGACATAGCAATAGCTATGAACTAATAAGGTATGCACTATTCCGTAGCATGTTGGCTTTAGCTAACACGATTAGTATAACATGTTTAACTTTGGGGCTTGAGAGATGGTTTGGTGCTTGCTGCTCCTGCAGAGAGCCAGCATCCACATGGTGGCTCCCAACCAATTCCTATTGGAAGGGACTTGATGGCTTCTTCTGGCTTCCAGTCACCAGGCACATACGTGGTACACGTACATCCATGCAGGCAAAAACACTCATACACATTTTTAGTTTTTATTGCTACATGAAGCAGCCTACAGAGGAGGCTAGAGATGGTGACTGTCACCAGGTCACAAGTGAGATGGTAAATAAATAAAAATTAAATAAATCTTAGGGAAACAATGTTTCATAGCAAAATGTATAATATATAATGTGTACAGAAGGGAGATGAACCTAAAAGAAATGTTGACACTCCTGCTAGGCAGTTCTGTTCCTAGAACACGAATTGGGTACTTGAGTGGAAAAGGTTGAAGACTTTGCCTTCATGTCACATGGTGTATTCCCAACTTTACCTCTTTTGCATACAGGCTCTTTGCCATTGGTTCCCAGCTATCTCCGGAACAGGGCAGTTCAGGCATTGAGATGCTAGAAACAGACACCTTCAAACTGCACTGCTTCCAAACACTGACAGGTAGGTATGTGCCTACAGAGGTCATAGGGCTAGACGGGGCAAATTGGTCCAGTATGGATTAACCCAAGAAAGCTTAGGTAAACAACAGGGATGGTGTCAGGTTTCCTGGGCACATATGTGCAAACACACCCATTTTGCTGAATCCAAAGCCACTCTTGGTTTGCCTTTTTTTTTGTTTGTTTGTTTGTTTGTTTTTCAAGACAGGGTTTCTCTGTGTAGCCCTGGCTGTCCTGGAACTTACTCTGTAGACCAGGCTGGCCTCAAACTCAGAAATCCATTTGCCTCTGCCTCCCAAGTGCTGGGATTAAAGGCGTGCTTCACCACTGCCTGGCCCCAAAGCCACTCTTTAGTCCAAGGCTGACTTTGTTTGTGTCAGCCAGCATGCTCGACCCTGATTGTCCTGGGTTTGTGTACAATCCAGATTGGTGGGCTTCTCACATTTTGGAAGCTGTGCATTCTAAATAAAATTTGAAAGCCATGTAGATAATGGCCTTTGGATCCTACTTAATTGCTTCACTCCTTGGTGTGGATAGCTGAACCCCCCAGAGCTTGGCTTCAGTAATCCTATTTCTGCAGAGGAACTGCAAGTCTGAAAATGGCAGCTGATCTTGAGTCTGGTCACTCAGTCACCCAGTGAGAGTGAAGTCACCCCATCTCTAGCCTCCTTTGTTCGCTGCTTTATGTGGCAGTAAGGACAAAATGGGCTTATGATAGTAGTTTATAATACTGAAAGGGCTACAGAAATACAGAATGGTATTTGATGCATTCTCTGTCCTTGGGTAACCATTCCTGACTTTTCCCCAGGGATCAAGTTTGTGGTCCTGGCAGACCCTAGGCAAGCTGGAATAGATTCTCTTCTCCGAAAAATTTATGAAATTTACTCAGACTTTGCCCTCAAGAATCCATTCTACTCCTTGGAAATGCCTATCAGGTAGGTAGCCCCATTCCCCAGATACTACCAAAGCTTTGTGCTAACTCCCAAGTCATTTAAAGTGTGGCCAGGTACTGTTTTTAGGTAAAGACAGTAGAGACCAGCTCTGTTTATCTTAAGAACTCAGGGTTTCCTTAGGCTTCATGTTGTTCATTTTGTTCCTACCAATTCTGCCTCTACCCTTGTGGTGGAGTCTCATCCCTCACAGTTTCTTGTCTACTGGGTCTGACCTAGATGTGAGCTGTTTGACCAAAACCTGAAGCTAGCTCTAGAGGTGGCAGAGAAGGCTGGCACTTTTGGACCTGGGTCATAGGATGAACCTGGAATGGACGCCCTAAGTTCTGAGACATGCATCAGAGGGCTTCGCCGTGTCTACTCGGTGAGGACCCTATTGCAGCAGCCTTGCTAATATACTTGAAAATGGTAGTCCACTGAGCCTGGTGATGGGGACAGATCCTGGGCTCGAATGCTGTGTTCTCTGCCCCTCTGTATATATCACAGTCCTACTCTGTACAGATTTATTTATGGGGGAAACTGGCTTAGCAATGCTGTAATAAACATTCCTTTGTTCTAGTGTTCTCTGTCCTAACTGATCATCTGGGAGAAAGTCAGGGGAGGGGAAGGCAGAACTGCTAAGGGCATTCTGTGAATGTAAGGTACTGTCTTCTAGTAGAAAACAAGATAAACGGTGTTCATTAAACAAACTAGCAGAATAGTTTGACTCTTGAGCCTTGAGGCGTTCCCAGAGCTGCTGGTTTTCTGGGGGCCTGAGGTGGCTGTGGTGATAATGGGACACTTACTTGCACTTGAAATCAAGCTAAATTTTATCTCAGAATGAACTCTGACCCCGTGGTGTATGTTCTATTCTCTTACAGAATTTAGCAAATTATAAAATACCCGTGCTTCAAAGTTCTCGAGCCAGTCACAGATAGCCTAAGTGAGGACCCATGCTTTCAGAGCCCCCTTCCTTAAAGCTTTTTAACCTGCCTGCAACCTAGAAGTGTACAGCGTTAGCTGCATGCTGAGCTTGTACTTAAAAGGGTCCATCTGTACTTCTGCTGTCTTACTCCAGAGAAAAGTCTTTCCTTTTGGGGGTGGAAAGAATAGATACCGGTAAGAATACTTTGCCAAGAAAAGCTTTGTCTAGTTTATGTCTCCCTTTGAAAGGATGAGCCACTGGCTAGTATCAAATCTAGTTTTATTAATCTATACAAGTCGGTTTGCCCTCTATATTCCTCCCTTTTGTCAGGGTATTGATGAGAGTGGTGGCCTCCTCTCCTCCCTTAGGGACTGAGATATTGGCAACAATTTTGCCTCCTGACAAAAAGCCTTGGGGTACGGCAGAAACCACAGGCCATGAATACCCTGCATCTGCAGAGGCAGGTTCGCCTCACTAGGAGATCAGGACCTAGGAGAGGAAGAAGGGCATAGGAGACACCCTGAATTCAGGCGTTCTCTGTCTGCCAGAAGGTAGAAACAGAAGCTGATGGAGTCTAGAACCAAATGTCATCATTTTAAACAGAGCATAGGATGGGGAGTTGGGACCTCATTAGCCACTGGTAACTTGCAGCACCATGGAGGTTCAGAGAGACAGTGCAAACACAGAAATGTAAAGGTTCTGTGTTAGCTAGAGCAGCCGCTCTCCCTTCCTGTGTCCTGCCAGTAAGGCTGCAGTTGGGGATGCTCCATAGTGAATACTCAATTCACTCTGCCTTCTTGGATACTCGGCCCATCTTGGTGCGGATATTTCGAAGCAAGAAGAAGACAACCGTGCTGGCTCCACAAACCACTTCTGCTACCCAGAAGGCTGTGCTCCAGCTGTAGTGCTTGGCAATGGTGCTGAAGGGTAAGCCAGCCAGAAATCCACCCACTGCAGGGAGAAGGAGAAGCAGCTGAGCCCCATGGGAGGCATTCTGCCTCTAATAGGCCCGAGCAAGGCAGTGCAGGACTTACCATTGGCCATAAGCCCCACAATAGCATGAGAGGTTCCACACAAGTTGGGAGGTGCACTCTCATTGGCTATGACTCCAAACAAGGCAATGGGACCATAAGAAGAGAAACCAAACACAGCTCCCAACACCAGGATCCAGATCTGCAAGAGGAGCGAGAGGAGGCATTGAGAACTAAGAATGCCCACAGATAACTATTGAGGAAAGAGGGCCTAGCCATCAGGAACAAACTAGACAAGGCATAGTCTGGAGCCATCCTCACCCCACAGTGAATGAGCCAACCCCAAAGGTCTAGGTGGACAAGGACAGGGGTGATAGAGTCACCCCTCAGAGTTGGATGCTGGCTGTTTCAGACTTTGTACAAGCTGGGCTAATTAAGAGCAAGACAGGGGTGAAACAAAAGTGCGACAGACCAGGAGGAAAACCAGAGATATCTTTAAGGCACCTCATGCTCCGTAAAGCCCGTGAGCTCAGCCAGAGGATGGAGAGCAGGAGTCCAGAAACCATCCTAGAGAGCAGAGGAAAGAGAAGAAAACCAGGCCAAGAGTGGAGGCGAGACACCAAGTACCAAAGAGAGAAAATCAGGTACAAACAGAACTGCAAAGGGAGAAGGGGCTGGCCTAGAGGAGAACGTCTTCCTTCCTCTCCTTGTACCTTGCAGCCAGCCAGGCTCTGTTTACCTTGGGCGAGTCACTGGTCACTGTTACTCGGAAGAGGAACATGGATGCTGCCATCCCAGCCATCATGAGCAGCAGCAGGCCGTGGCGAGGGTTCCCATACAGAGACAGCCCTGCCTATGGACACAGTACCAGCCATATCAGGCCCTCCAAGCAGGGCAAAACACCCCCACCCCTGGACTCTGACACAGCAGGGCTATTGCTGACAGATCTTTGGCAATCTGTCACAGTTCTTGGACCCAGACAGCTCTGGGAGGCCCTGGGAGCTGCTCCGTGTTCTGAGGCCAAATTCCACAACATCCCTTCCTCCACCTTGGGGCAGGCATGGGACACGTGCTAGGGAGCTGTGCCTAGTCCACTGCCACCCCTAGTTTTCTTGGGGCAGAGAACCCTACGAACTAGGGAGAGATTCTGCATCTCTTTGCCACTGCCTTTATCTCCACATCACTAAAGCAAGTAAAGAGAAACCTGGAATCACTCCCATCTCACCCAATGTCTACCTTCTATGCCAACCAGCTTATATGCCAGAACTCCCATCTCCACTGGCTGGCCCAGCCATGCGAGGAAGCCTCAAAGGGCCTCTCTTCACAGTTCCTCCTGCCACTCACCTTCGCCATGGCCCTGTCTGACAGGTAGCCAGCTGCAATGCTGCCTACAAGGCCTCCGACCTCCAGGGCACTGATGTAGGAGCTACCTGCATGGGGAGTTGTGGGGAGGAGGGAGGGAAAAGAGTGAAAGGGTATTTCCCATTGAGGTTATCCCAAGGTACAGACCCACCTCAAAGGATGCCCAGCCTTAAGGAGGAAGTGGAGAAAGGGAGAAAGGGCAGAGATCCCCTCTCCTGCACTGGCACCTGGTTTGTACACCCTTCTCTGTCTAAACACTCATCTTACCCACAAGGGCGGACTGCCCTCTCTCCTGGATAAGGAAGAATTGGCCCCAGTCTGTACAGCAAGTCTTTACTCCGAAGACCACGAGGTAGCCAGTGGACAGCACCCAGAGATAGGGAGACAGCAGCAGATCCTGTAGGGTGCTCTCTTCCTTTGATGAGCCTGGAGGTAGGAAGAGGCCAGCTCTGCTTGGGCTCTGCTCCTGCTGGCCTACCCCCACTGCACCACCACCATTCATTAAGCAGCTGCCAGAACAGGATTGATGTGGGGCATCCCCTCAGCCCTGCTTCCCTCTCCTCTACCTCGATGCAAATGAAAGGAAATGAGGATGGTGCAGTTGGAAGGAGGCACCCAAACTGCTTAAACTTAGGGGGTTACCCCAATGGAGAGATCTGTGCTGTCAGAGAAGGCCCAGGATGTGCTGGCTCTGATTTCAGGATAGAATCTTTACTTCTCCCACCCAATCTCCACTGCCATTCCTTCGCCTACATCCATCCATTGGCAAGCACAGGGCAAGGCAAAGGCTAGTCCTAACAAAATCATGTGGAGCTAGGGGCAAAGGAAGGTGCTCTAGGAGTCAGCCTAGTAGAGGCTTACCCTTTTTGCCCTTGGAGGGGGCAGGGTCCAGATTTCGGAGTCCAACATCAGCAGGTTCGTTGTGGATGAGCAGCAGACAGAAGAAGGAGACAACCACACACAGCGCCCCAGACAAGGCCAGTGTGCTGCGCCAGCTGTAGCTCTGGGCGAGGATCGTTGCCAAGATAGGTCCCAAACTTCCAGCCAGGTTCATGCTGGTTGACAACACAGCCCACCAAGTGCCAAACTGGGATGGCTCAAACCACTGTGAAGCAGAGGGAAACAGACTAGGTGCCTGGCTTAGAGGCCACACCGAGGGAGCAGCTCGAGGGTGGCAGACCTAGCCACTCACATTACAGGGATGGGGGGAAGAGTGCTTCTACTTGGCAGAGCCCAGTCCCTCATCTGCCACCCGATCCCACCACCCTCAGGCTCCTAAAATATCCTGACAGCAGCAGGAGCTGGCAGGGAACTCCTAAGGAACCTGCTATAGGTTAGGGGTGGAAGGGTTGTGTAAGAAGAGGTGCTCTGAAGTGCTCACTAGGCGCCCTCCCCCACAGGCTCGTCAGATGCACTCACCTTCCTCAGGATCTTCCCACAGGGGGGCCAGCCCAGCCCCTGTGCCAGACCATTGAGAAACCAGAGAGCAGCAAAGGCTGACACCGTGGAGCTCCACGAGAAGACTACGTTGACCAGACCAACCAGGAGCAGTCCAGAGGAGAAGAGCCAGCGGGCACTCATCTGATCCGACAGCACCCCACTCACAAACTTGCTGATGGCGTAGGCTGCCGACTGGCTGCTTGTGATGAGTCCTGCAGCGAAGGGGAGCAGGGAGCAGGACACCTGAGGGGTTAGGGACAGGGCAGAGGCACAGGAGGGGCGGAGGAAGGTAAGGGGTCAGGTGTGTACAGGTGCCTGGCAGGGCGAGACAGGTTCCTTCCCAGATTTGACAACTCTCCTGCCTGCTGAGCCGTGCATCACAGGCCAAGGCTGACTCGGGCCTCCTCAGCCTCTTGGATTTCTTTCTTTCCCCCTGGAATTTGCCGTTCCCACCTCACTCTGAATGCCCGCAGAAGCCCAAACACGTCTGAACTCGAAGGGCTCTAGAGTAGAGTCAAAGATCTTAATTCCCCCTGGCGGGTAGCATGGCAGGACACCTCAAATCATGGTGCTACTTTCCCAGTGTTCACCGTGACCTGCAGGTGCAGCATGCACGCACAGCTGTGAAAACCTTGCTGCCTCCTCCCCATAGCGCCTCCTGGGCACGTGTGGGTCCAGGCCTATACACCAGCTAAGGATTGGCCTCACATGTGCACCCACACCCATGCACATGGAGCTCAGCCTCTGCACCTGATACAGACTTGAACCCCCCCCCCCCCATGCTTGGACAAACCATACTCCAAATGGTGTATCCCACAGCCCACCACCCTGCCCTTCCACGGCTTACCCAAATCATCCTTGTCCAGAGCGATCTCATCCACCAAGGAGGGCATGACAAAGGAGAAGGTTTTGCGGTTGAAGTAGTACAGGCTGTAGCCTCCAAACATGGCCGCAAATATGATAGTGCGATAGTAGCCGTAGCCTTGGGCTGCCATGGTAGCAAAAGCTGGCCCTGCTAGCCCACTTTCAGTGCTTCTGACCACAGACTCTTGACTGCTTGCAGCTAGCTCTCTTTAGTGCCTGGATCTGCTGAGCTGTGTTTTTCTGAGCTCTCTCTCTGTCCTCCACCCAGGCTCTTTATAGCCACCTTCTGGACAATCATTAAGCCTGGGGCAGCAACCAGGGAACCCAGTGTCCTGAAGGAGACAAGAAAACAGTAGGTTACTGAGAGCCAAACCCGAGGGAGGAGAGGGTCCCCAGGATGGCTTGCCATTCCCTCCTTTCCCAAGTCTTCTTGCCTGTGAAGCAAGCTGTGATTAAAGGCTCAGCCTAATTACTTTTGTCTGCACAAGCCCAGGGGAGGCTGGGACAGGATGAGGAGATCGAGCTCTCAGTATAGCCCTACTCCCTTGGTCAATGAACTTTCTCATTCTCTCAGGTTCATTTTCGGTGGGGCATTGTGAAAGGCACTAGATTGGTTCCTACCCCCAGGCTCATTCAGTCAAACAACCCCACACCTACTGCTGAGCCTTCACGCAATGCTTAGCACACAATGGAGTACAGTTTCCTAATAGGTATCCCCTTCATCGGGGGATATATTCCATGACCCCCCCTCATGGTGGTAGTGAACAACGCATACTTTTCTTATACACACAGTGATAAAACGTAAATACATAAATTAGACCTAGTAAGTAAATAAAACACAATGAGGCACCATAGTAAAAGTTTCTTAAAGCCTATCATTTATTTCTGGAATTTCCCAGTCCCCCTTTTCCACTGAGGCTGGCCTCGGTCACTGAAATGTGCAAGGAACATCAGTAAGTAAGGAGCGAGATAACTGCAGTAGTTGCAAAATTAAACGGGGGACAAGCCCCTCAGTTCACCCCGCAGTTACACGCAGAAGGCGCGCTTAGGTCTGGGTGAGAGCCCCTTGGAACTGCTCTGGATCCCTATTACCCTGCGACATCAGTAGGGGGTCCGTACTGCGGGGCTGTGGGTCCCCGAGGCACGCCACCGCAGCTTTCTGCTCCGCTGCGCAGCCGCTGGAGCACAAGGCGTAGGCGAGAGGAGCCGCACGTAGCCTCGGGAGGCCCCTCGCTCTGGCAGCCTAGGCTCTGCCAGTCAGGATGGGCAGGCGGCGCCGCTCGACATCTGCCAAGCACCCCGTGTCCTCAAGCCACCCGGGACACCCGACTCCAGGCTGGGAACTGCGGGTCCTGGGGACAGGAGCAAGAGAGCAGCGGAGACTGTGCGCTGCAGCCACGAGGGCGCGGCATCTGCAAGACCGCTGTCCCTGGGCCGTGGAGCTGTCGCCATCCCGGAAGGGCAGTCACCCGGACAGCCTCCGGCGTAGTCGGAAGTCAGGGGAGCCCCAAGGCCCCAGACATGCCCTCTAGTCCCGCCCTCACTGACGCCCCTCCTTCGCATGCCACCCCTACCTGGACGGAGGCGGTGACTCCTAGTGGGATGGGGCGGGACTCGAGTAAGGCTGGTGCGCACGCACAGAGTTGGGCGGACTACTGTCCACCCTGGGATGGAGACGTCATCCTGCCTGTCAAGCAGCTTCCAGGGTGAGGACAGTGCCGATTATAGGCTGAGCACCACATGATCCATTACGTTTCGTCGATCAGTGTCTATAGAGTGCCTCCTGTTAGGGCGCAGATTCAGAAAACTAAAGAAATACTCCCTGCTTGTAGAGGCATGGTGTTTTCTCTGGGAAATAAATTCAGCACAATTTGGAGTTTTAATTCGTGGTCAGATTAGTCAGAACAGAGACAAAACAATATAGTCTTAGCATTTAAAGACAGTTCCGACGAAACCTTGAGTTCTTTTAAAATCTTTTTTTGTTGTTTTTTTTTTGTTTGTTTGTTTGTTTGTTTTGTTTTTTTCGAGACAGGGTTTCTCTGTATAGCCCTGGCTGTCCTGGAACTCACTTTGTAGACCAAGCTGGCCTCGAACTCAGAAATCCACCT
>NC_034599.1:39470161-39493990 GCF_900095145.1 Mus pahari | reverse complement strand
CTGGCTGTCCTGGAACTCACTCTGTAGACCAGGCTGGCCTCGAACTCAGAAATCCGCCTGCCTCTGCCTCCTGAATGCTGGGATTAAAGGCGTGCGCCACCACGCCCGGCCCTCCTGCACTTCTTAAGTATCTACTAACCTGCTCTTAGGTAGATGACAGAACCAAGGACTGAGTTTCTTCAAGGGAAAGCTCCAGGGGAGGAGCCAGGTGTGGTGGCACAGGCCTTAATCCCACCACTTGGGAGGCAAAGGCAGGGGATCTGAGTTTGAGGTCAACCTGGGCTCTAGGGTTGGGGAGGTAACTCAATGTTAGAGCGTCTAAGGTTCTAAATTTGGTACACAAGCCTGTGTGTGTGTGTGTGTGTGTGTGTGTGTGAGAGAGAGAGAGAGAGAGAGAGAGAGAGAGAGAGAGAGAGAGAGAGAGAGAGCACTTAAGAATACACACTGCTCTTGCAGAGCACGGGAGTTTGGTTTCTAGCACTTGCATGGAATGGCTTACAACCACCTCTAATTCATGTGTGCAGATAGATGCCACACATACACATATAACTAAAAGAAATTGTTCAGTGGGGCTGGGAGATAGCTCAACGGTTAGGGGTACTTTTTTTTTTAAAGATTGATTGATTGATTGATTGATTGATTGATTTATGAGTACACCGTTGCTGTCTTCGGACACACCAGAAGAGAGCATCAGATCCCATTACAGGTGGTTGTGAGCCACCGTGTGCTTTCTGGGAATTGAATTCAGGACCTCTGGAAGAACAGTCAGTGCTCTTAACCGCTGAGCCATCTCTCTAGGCTAGGCCCATAAAAATTGTTTTTAATCTGGCATTCCACGTTAAGATAAATCTCAAAAAAATAAAGTTCTCGGGCTGGTGAGATGGCTCAGTGGGTAAGAGCACCCGACTGCTCTTCCAAAGGTCCGGAGTTCACAACCATCCTTAACAAGATCTGACGCCCTCTTCTGGAGTGTCTGAAGACAGCTACAGTGTACTTACATATAATAAATAAATAAAAATAAATAAAAAAAAGTTCTCTTATGTGTTAAACTTCTCTCGTATGTTAAGACAAATCTCAAAAAATAAACTCCACCCCCCCTTGTGTGTGTATCAGCTCTGTAATTACTACTCAGACTAACCAACCTATTATTTATTTGGGGATGTTTTAAACCTACCCCAAGGTTTCAAGAATAATCTTGACTTCTCGACAAACATTAGGTAAAGCTTACCTAATCTCCCTCAATAACTACCTGTGACATGAAAGCTGCATCACTGAACTTCAATTTTGGTCTATATTGCTATTAAAAAAAAATATTCTCATTCAACCACATGACCATAATCATACTAAACAGACACACATAAGCCAGTGTACCATTATAAACCTAAGCATGCTTGTCTTCCCACAATATTGGAACTTACCAATTATGAAATGACAAGCTACCTCATTTTCATTAGCTGTCAGTGACCAATAAGTCATTTCCCTTCACAGATGTGAACTGTCACTCACAGGTGCCTTTCTTTGTTCAGTCTCTCCAGCTATTCCTATTTTTGGTTTTTTGAGACAGCGTTTCACGGTAGAATGAGCCCTGGATGTCCTAGACTCCCTTTGTAGACCAGGCTGGCCTTGAAGATCTGCCTGCCTCTGCCTCCTGAGTGCTGGGCTTAAAGGCCTGTACCACCATGTGTGGCCAGCTCTGTATTTTTTTCTGCTCAGATTTCTGTCTGATTGATTCGTCTATCCACTTGTGTTGTTTTGTTTGTTTGAGACAAGAGTCCATGTAGGCCTGGGTATCCTGAAATTTGCTCTGTAGACCAGGCTGACCTTGAAGATCCGCCTGCCTCTGCCTCCTGAGTGCTGAGATTCAAGGCCTGTGCTGCCACCTCCCAGCTGCTTTGTATTTTGAGACAAGAGAGTCTCATGGTATGCCTCTGGATAAGCTTACAACTTGCTATGCCAGCCAAGCTAGGCTTAAACCCCATGAGATCCCTTGCCTCTGCCTGCAGAGTGCTGGATCAAAGGCCTGGTAATGTTTCAGTACAGAGTCGAGATAAGGCAGTAAGAGACAGACATGGATCCTAAGAACTGTGCACCGAAGTCTGGCAGTGGGCTTCTCAGATTCATTTAAAAGCCATTTTCTCATATGGATCTCAAACTATTTTATCACACTAAATATGATTGTTACAGCAAAGAATGACTTTTTTTCCCCAATGTAACCAAACTCCAAATATAAACTGCATTGGGGACTGGAGTGATGGCTCACAACCATCTGTAATGGGATCTGATGCCCTCTTCTGGTGTCTGAAGACAGCTACAGTGTACTCATATAAATCAAATAAAATGAATCTCTAAAAATAACCTGCACTTGGTGTCTCACAATTATAATTTCAGCATTGGACAGGTGGAGGCAGGAGGGTCAGGAGGCCAAGGCCAACCTCAGTAACCCTGACTTATATTCTACCTGTGTGAAAACACACAACAAAGGAGAGAAGAAGCAAACACAACCTATAGAAAAGAATATTTTATTGAAACAGTTTCTCGATTAACAATGGAACAAAGTACAATTTGATTCAAACCTGTCCAACCAGCCTCAACTGCTAACTAAAGAACTTAAACACACAGGAGGGGACAGTGAAGGACCTTCAGGTCCCTCTGCCAATGTGGCAAAAAAAAAAAAAAAAAAGGGGGGGGGGAGGGGCGTGTGGAAAGTGGGGTGGGGTCCGGGTAGAAAAGACAAAACAACTGACATCAGGTTTGCTTTGCCCCTGCACTGGGGTGGCCCTAGCTCTGGCTACAGGTGCAATACTGGAGGACAGGCACCCTAGGCATGGTTCTAAGGGGCAAGAGGCTCTCCTTCTTAGCTAAGTACACTGTCAAGTTGAATCCTGACCCCTCTTCTTTACCCACAAAGCTTGCCTGAGAGTGAGGTGGCATTTTTACATTCACACCATGGTCTCTCCGTCCCCCAGGGTCTTGGGAAAGGGGCTCACAGTAGATAGCACATTTTTGGTCAGCCCAGGGGGGAGAAGGAAATAGCACGAAGGGGTAGGTGTCACAGGAACTGGGGATGACAAGGATGGCGAGTGCCTGCAGTATACTTGCATCCTTGCCAACCACTCTCCGGACCTGTACTGTCCTAGGCCCCTGGGCCCAACAACCCATCTGGAGATACAGGGCTTTCCCTTCTTGCCTGCTCCCTGCTTGCTCCAGCCACCAGGGGTCGCATGAACCATGAGAGCATATTTACTCTGTAGACAGTCCAGATGAAAGGCTCTGGGCAAGAAGACCATAGCCCAGTCTGCACAGGGAAGGAAAGGACAGAAGAGCCAAGGAAGAAGGGCAAGAGAAAAGAAGACACAGAAGAGAAAAGAGGCACTCAGAAACCAAGTGGGACTGAGGCTCTGTAGACACTGGCCCAAACAGGACACTGATTTTGTGGAAGAGGAAAAGATAAGAGGATGCTGAGAAGACTGGCCACTCTCCAGTAACCCACAACATCCTTCCCACTACCAGGTCTCCAACAACCACTGGCAGTCATTCTCTCACTTACCCACAGGCAAAGAATTAAGACATAATAGTGATTTTTCCCAAACATAGGGCCAGAGAGTAGGAGACCAGAGAGTGGGGCTGGGGACAGAACTAGAGCCAGTTTCACCCATGGAGCTACTCCAGGACTGAGCAGCCACCTCCTGTCCCAGCTGAGAGAAAGAACTTGAGCCCCTGAGGGACCAAGCCCCACTCCAACCCTGATGTATAATAAATAGAGGTGGTAGGAGAAGGGGCTGGAGCCAAGTTGGGAGGCAGGAGCTGGGGTTATAGTTCATCGTTCTTCGAAGGCCGCTTCTGTCCTGCTGTCTGCTCTTCCTGTTCAGATCCTGTTGGAGGGGAGAGAGGAAGGAGAACAGCAGTGTAAGGCTCAACAGCCTCTTCTTTCCCCCCAACCCTAACAAGCTGCCTATGCCCTGGGCGTCTCTCTTACCAGCTCCAGGACCTCCTAATTCCAGAGGCTCCGAGTCTGCTGGTTCCGTACCTACATTTTAGAAGGAGAAGGCCAGTCACTGAACAGGTGAGATCTACAAATCCAGTTGGTACATATAGAAGATGTGTGAACCACATTTGGGGTCTCTCCCTTTTTTATTTTTTTATTTATTTTTTGTTTTGTTTTTCGAGACAGGGTTTCTCTGTGTAGCCCTGGCTGTCCTGGAACTCACTTTGTAGACCAGGCTGGCCTCAAACTCAGAAATCCACCTGCCTCTGCCTCCCAAGTGCTGTGATTAAAGGCATGTGCCACCACCGCCTAGCTATTTTTTAAATTTTTATTTAAGGTTTCTGGGTGTTGTGCTTGCACTTATGTGCCTCGGAGGTCAGAATAGGGAATCAGGTCCTCTGGAACTGGAGTTACAGACATTTGTGAGCCATCAGCTACAAGCTGAAAACAGAAACTGACTTCACTGAAGAGGAGCCTGAACTCTTTAAGCATTGAGTCATCTCTCCAGACCTTTCTCCTACAAATTTTTACGTCTTTCTGGTCTAGAGCTATAGAAAGAAACTCTCAAAAAAAAAAAAAAAAAAAAATTATATTATAAAAGCCAGATGTGGTAGTATATGCTTTTATACCAGCACTTGAAAGGCAGAGGCAGGTCAATCTATTAAGTTAAAGGCCAGCCTGGCCTACAAAGCAAATTCCAGGTCAACCAGGGCTACTCAGAGAAATCATAGCTCAAACAAACAAACAAACAAAACACAACAAAAGTGTATGTTTTGCCCACACACGTGGATGCCAGAGGTTGATGCAGGATTTCTCCCTTGTTGCTCATTTTCTTATCTATTCGGGGAAAGTCTCTCACTTGAATCTGGAGTTGGTAATTCATCTAGATAAGCTAACCAGCCTGCTCTAGCCACCTTTCTCTTCCACATGCTGGCATAGTAGTGGGCAGTATGGCTGCGTGGCATTTACAAGTATGCTGGAGATCTCAACGCCTATCCTCACGTTTAAGCACTTACCACTGAGCCATCTCCCAGCCTGTCTTTGCCCTTGTTTTTTTCCAAAGAAAACACAATGCTTCTAAAAACTAAAGGCCACCACATTCACCGACCTAAAATAGAGCATGCCAGTTTGCCTGCCCCCAGACTAACGAAATGTCTCATTCCCCAGATCCCCAACTCACCAGTCTCTTCTTTGTCAGGTTCTAAAATGGGCTTTGCCTCTTCAGTCTGGCCTAGAGGGAAACCAAAAGTTAGACACAGTCCTAGGAGGGAGAGGTAGGTGGTGCTGACTGCTCACAGGACCAATTATTGCTCCAGCCAAGCATCTCTCCTCACCTGCAGGTGGAATGACCTTCTCCTCTTGGTCACCAGCACTGGCATTGAGGGGAGGTTCTGTACGGGTGCCATTCTTGTCTTTGGGCCGTGGCCGGGGTTTGGTGAACTTGGCCTTATTGAGTAGATACTGTACCTCCCGGTCCAGGGCCATCATTTTGGCCTCAATGTCTTTTGAAAGCAGCACAGGCTTCTCTGTGGCAGGAAGCTTGGCTTGTTCGGCCAGAGTTGCATTCTTCCAGGCCTGGGGATGAAGCCAGAAGATTCAGAACTAGTCCTGGATGTGGCAGCTTCACTCTCATGATCGCAGGGTACCAGCTAGTGTCCAGTTACAAATGACAAGGGCTTACCCAGGTGTCATTGATGACTTTCTCTAACGTCGTCATCTCCACCTCAGTGAAGACCTGGTCCATCTCTGGGATGAGCCGGGCACCCCTAGGAGCCAAAGAGGAAAAGATGAGCCTAGGACAGACAAGAAGTTGGCAGAAAGGAGAACTCCATCTCAGCAGGACTGCACAAAGAAGAAAGGGAGTAGAGAGCACTCACTTTAGGAAAATGCTGGAGTGATTGAGGAGATTATCCAGAGCTGAAAGCCGCTCTGGCCATTTCCTGCGTTCTTCCACCCGAAAAAACAGTGCTTGGCACAGCTTTCTCAGCTCAGCCAGCTTGTCCTTCAACATCTGATGGACATGAGGAAGAGGAGGGCTGAAGTGTAGCAGGAGCATCCTGGACCCAGCCCTGCATCTTGCTTCATGTCCTGACACCCCAGCTCTTCTTACTCTGGCCCTAGAAGCGGGGGTGGGGGTGAGGGGCTGGGGGCACAGGCAGCACTCCCATCTGCCTGCCACATCTCAGAAAGCTCCTCACCACAGTGGTGGCTCCAAATCCCTCATCCTCCAGCCAGGCAGAAGTCGCGCTGAGCCTCCCCGAGATTTCCTCCCGCTGTTCCTCAGTGGACACTTCCTGGTACTCAGGCTGGTACAGCTTGTCCTGTCAAGGACACCAATCCATGCAGGCAGCTGTCTTTGGGGCCAGGGTCAGAGCCACATGTCCCTGAGTAGAATGTCCGGGGAGGCAGGGCGTGCGTGCTGCCCTTGCCTGCTCACCTGGGTCTCAAAGATGAAAGCCTCCAAGCTGTTGGCAGCTTTCTCCCTCTCCTGCTTCTCTAGGTCGCGCAGGGTCAGGTCCTCAAGTCTGAGGGATGAGAAGGCAGGGAGAGGTGGAGCTGGAACTGGGGTCTTCCAGGATCACCTTTCCACACCCGGCTCATCTTCCACACGGCCAGCACTTACTTCTGCACGGAACGGGCCAGCTCGTCCTCTGGCAAGTCCGGCAGGTCCAAGACAGCCAGCTCCACACCTATCTCCTCCACCACTTTCTGCTTCCGGGCAGGTTTCGGCTTTTTTTCCTCCTCAGGAGCGGGAGCGGCACCCTCAGGCCCTGCTTGCCCCTTCTCCTCGGGCTTCTGGGCCTCAGGCTTGTCCCCACTCTCCTTTTCATCAGGTCTCTCTCCCTCACGGGCTGCATCCCCCTTAGGCTCAGAGGGTGGAGGCTGAGAGGTCTCCTCCGCTGGGCCTTCAGCTTCCTCTTTGAGCTCTCCCTGCTCTGCAGGCTCATCCTTGCTCCCCTCAGCAGGGCTCTCCTCTTCCTCCTGGGAGACATTACAAGAACCCCAAAAGTTATATGCATTGTTAGCTGAGCCTCTGACCAAATCAGCTCCTCTGTTTGGAAAGGGAACACTGCTCAGCATAAAGCCTGGGTCAAGCAGATGATTCTGGTAGGCACACGGGCTGTTGGGATTCCAGAGATACAGGAGAACCAAGGGAGGGCAGGTGGTGCTGAGAACAACAAGCCCTGGTCTCTGGTAGTGGCTCACATCCACTGAAGCAGGAGCAGGGCAGCCTGCACTGGTGAGGGATGATGATGAACCACTGAGGTTCACGGAGTCCAGGCAGCTGAGTCCTGCCAGACTCTGATCAGTCTATATCCCCCAGCTCCAGCCACTCGCTAGTCTGCCTCTCTGCCCTTACCTGTACAGCATCAGTACCATTCTCTTTGGCATCTGATGAGGTACCACCTCCAAATAGGCTGGATATGGTGTTGCCAAGTTCTAGGAGGAAAGCAGCAGAGGTTCACGAGGGAATCAGGCAGCTGCTCCACCTCCTACCCCACATCAACACCATCACTCCCCAAGCAGGCCTGTGTGTTGACTCTTGCCTGCTGGCACACACTTGCATACACACAGGAGCCCGTGCTCATCTTACTGGTGAGAGTAGATTCTTCCTCTGGGCTGTCCTCCACCAGGGTCTCAAATACAGACTCCACCTATTTTGAAATGGGTTAAAAAAAAAAAAAAAATCACGTAACAACCCACGTTGCTCCACAAGTGTGCTGCTTATGCATACACTAGGAATACAAAATGACTTGCACCTGTTAGGATCTACTCTCTCACCCTCCTTTTCTTAAACTCCTAGATGGCCAATCCCCCTTTAAGTGCCAGCTCTCTCAGGACAGGCTCCCACTCCTCTCCTTAGAGCCCTCCAGGTCTCTACTTGGCAATACAATAGACCATTTTCCCAGTGTGTTAGAAAATTCTAATTAAAACACTTTTTTTTTTTTTGAAACAGTTCTCTCTCGGTATCACAGAGCCCTGGCTGTCCTAGAGTCATTTTGTAGACCAGGCTGGCCTCAAACTCGAGCGGCCTCTGCCTCCTGAGTGCTGTACCACCACACCTGGCTCAAAATTACTCTTTAGAAGCTGGCTTATTTGAGGGCTGAAGAGATGGCTCAGCAGCAAAGAGCATGGACTGGCTTTCAGTAGAACCCAGGTATGATGCTCAACACTGACATGGTGGCTCACAATCATCTCTCACTGCAGCACCAAGGGATCTGACTCCCTCTTCTGGCCTCCTGGGGCATCAGACATACATATATGTGCAGACAAGCCATCCACACACATTTTATTTTAAACTGAATTAAAGAAAGGCGTTTCTCTGGGCTGGCAAGATGGCTCAGCAGGTGAAGGTGCTTACTCTCACCAAATGGAAATGAGAACCAACTAGTTTCCTGTTTCCTCTGGCTCTACGTCTGCTGTGGCATGCTTGCAACCCATCCCCATTATATACACACATTCTCAAAAAAAAAAGTCTTAACGGGTTGGAGAGATGGTGCAGCACTGGGTCCAACTCCCAGCATCCACATCCATTTATTAACTCCAGTTCTAGGGGATCCTATATCCTTGTTTAGCCCCCATAGGCACCAGGCACAATAAATGGTGAAGACATAGACCTACACAGTTTTTTTGTTGTTTTTTTTTTAAACGTGTATTTCCCTCTAAGCAAGTTACAGTGACCATAGTATGTGCTGGTCACAAAGAGGCCCATTGCTGCACTGTGTTTAAAGACAAGATTCATCCTATCTGCTTCCAAAAAGCTTTATGGTATCCTGTGAATCCACTCAGAGAGGCTGGTGATCCAGGGTTCACCCCTACCTAGATAGGGTTCCCTCTCGCTCTCACCCTATCTAAACTGAGCACGCCACTCTCATCCAGGTTAAAGTGGGCCTTGATGCCTTTGGACTCATAGTCGGGATATTTCTTGAAGCTCTCTCCCACGCCTTTTAGTTTCACTGTGGTCAGATTCTGGGAGCCAAATACCCTGGTTGGGAGGAAAAGAAAAAGAGTTTGAGGAGATCCACCTGGCCCATCACTAACTTCAGACCATATGGCCTGCAGGCATGAGATGTCAGGGTCCCTACCCAGGACTTGGAAAGATGGACCCTCTTTCTGAGACAGGCTGTTCATAACAACCCTAACCCACCTTCAGCCCTTCAAGTCCCACATTCCCCTCCCCATCCTTAGATAATATGGCAGGCACACCTCCCACACCCTGGAGGTACCGTCCTGCCCCCGCCCCTCACCGAAGATCCTCAGGCCCCAGGAAGCCCAGGTCACCGTAGTTGATGTGGAAGTTGAAATCATGGCTGTAGCGGTTAAAGGTGATGACTTTGCGCTGAGGATAGGGCCCCATTCGGGAGAAGAGCACACGCTTATTGTGTTTCAGACTTCGGAGCCCAGGCTCCTCCTCCACCTCTCTTGTGAACTCCACCTACATAACAGGCAAGGAGAAGGTGCACTGGAGACCCAGGGAAGCTCTGTTAGTAGATAGGAGGGAACAGAATCTCTCAGATGAAAGAAAAGGGGACAGGCTAAGGTGAACAGAGATCTCAGTGGAGAAGCGAAGAGTGTCACCAGGTCAAGCTTACCAGAATGGGGTAAATGACAGCATCCCGCACAACAAATGGCTTCACTTTGAAGGCCTTGCTGAGCGCCGCGGCCTGGTACACAGCCCCCATGGCGGCGGCTTCATCTGCATTGATGTTCTTTCCTAGTTCCTCCCTAGGGACACAGCTTTAGCGTTATCTACCTGGGAGTGGAGTGGCCAGCCTCCAGCTCCATGCCCAGCTCCGACACTGTACTCACTTGCCCACGGCCTTTAGCAGCACCTCTTGAACTTTGGGAACACGAGTGGCCCCACCCACCAGGATCACCTGTTCAATTTGATCCTGCGAAAGGGGAAGGTGAGATGCAGGAGTTAACGCTCTTTCCCTCTGACACTCACTGGGTGTGCTATGCTGTCCTGTTGGCACATCTGTCTCCCTCATCCCTCACCAAGCTCATCTCGGCACTCTGCAGGGCCTGCTGCACAGGCCCAGGCACGCGATCAAACAAATCTGCACACAGCTCCTCGAACTCCACCCGAGTTACTTTGGCCTTGAAGTCCACATCATCCATCAAGCCCTCAATCTGTGGGAAGAGGAGTAAGGGCTCTGGTCAGGTCTGCTCTCTGGGCAAAAGAAGATGGAGTTCAAGAGAACAGGACAGGAGCCACAAGCCTGCTCTCTACACGGTCCCATGTGGGTACCTGTGCCATGTGATCAGCGTTGGCACTCAGGACGGTTTTAAGCCGATTGGCTTCCCGAAGCAGTTTGGCCATGGCCCGGGGGTTTTCCCGAACATCCTTGGCTTTCTGGCCCTTGCGCTGCTCATTGAAAAGCTTAGCCAGGTGTTCTCGCAGCCGAAGCTCCATCTCCAGGCCACCCAAGGTGCGGTCAAATCTGTTCAAGAAAAGGAACAAGTACAGCGTAAGGACCCTCCCTCTGTCACAAGAGACACCAGTGTTCTGCCTGCATCCCTACAGCACACACAGCAATTCAGGGACAGCTCATCCACCCAGTCACTCAGCATATTACTGCGTATCAAGTACTTGAATGTAAGTGACAAGAAGAGCAGGAGAGGAGACAGCTCTATTAGAATTTATAATCTAATAGAAGAATAACTTCCTAAACGTAAAATCACAGTCATAAAAAGCAGGAGAGGATAGCAGAACGCACATAGGAAGTCCAAACTACTCAAATAGTAGTCAGCGAAGAGAGCGAAGCACATTCTAGACAGAACAACAGTTTTCCTCAAGACCTCAAGGGAGGAAGTACACTCAAAGCTCTGACAGATGAGAGAGATTCTTTAAGATAAGAGGAGCCACCCACGGTTGCTTCATCTCCATGCCGTTCATGTTTTACATCCAGCACTTGGGGGCAGAGGCAGGCGGATCTCCGAGTTCGAGGCCAGCCTGGTCTATACAGAGTTCCGTGAAAGCCAGGATGACATGGAGAGATCTCCAAAAAATAAAAACAACACAGTCTGCCGGCCGTTGGTGGCGCACGCCTTTAATCCTAGCACTCGGGAGGCAGAGACAAGCGGATTTCTGAGTTCGAGGCCAGTCTGGTCTACAAAGTGAGTTCCAGGACAGCCAGGGCTACAGAGAAATCCTGTCTTGAAAAAAACAAAAAAAAAAAAAAAACCAAAAAAACAAAAGAATAAAAAACAAAACAAAACAGTCAAAGAGCTAAGACACAGCTGCAGCAGGCAGGGCTCAAACAGGTGAGTTTGGGGCCCATGAATACTAGGCAAGATCCCAGTACAGAGCTACTGTCTGTACACCAGTCAATATCTTATGAGATCCTCCTAGCGGAACAGTGAGGAGCTGAAAAGCTCCCCCGCCACTCCCATACAGGGTCTCACATATTCTACACTGCACTAGTGCTCCATATGTAGCTAGAGATGGAGTTTACATTTCTGCCCCAATGCTAGGATTATATCCTAATACCTTGTTTAGGAAGGGCTTTGCTGTTTTTTAAACCTGAATATCACAGTAAGTTCCAGGGTTATACAGTTTAGTAGCAGAATGTTTTATGGCGTGTGTGAGACTCTAGATTCAACCTCAGTAAAAACAAAGAATTGGTAGGGTGATGTTGGTGCAGCAGGTGCCTTTAGTCACACTTAGCAGGCAGAGAGGCAACTGGATCTCCGTAAACTCAAGGCCAGCCTGGTCTACAGAGTGAGTTTCAGGATAGCCATGGCTACACAGAGAAACCCTGTCTCTAGACACCAAAACAAAAACAAAACAGAAACCAAAGAGGGAAAGAAAGACAATGTCACTGATATAACGTGTCAGGAGCAAACTGCCTCTCCGGCTTTCATGTCTTCTTCCGGAGCAGCCCCTCCAGAAACCCAAGCTGTATCCAGGAAGTGTTCCCTCAGGAATCAGAAAAGGCACTTGAAATGCAGGAGTCACCTCTCCCTGAGGTCTCAGGAACCTACCCCACGCCCCGGATCTGCAGCTGTGGTTGCATCCCAGCCTCCTTAGTCTTCACTGTCTGGTAGGTCACGATGGTGCACACAGTGCTGCCTGAGCCCATGTCATAGAACATGACATTCTGTGGAGACACCAAGGATACCGTCATAGGAACCTAATGTAGAAGCCAAGCTAAGTGTGGTGGCACACATCTTTCTTTCATTCCAGTGCTCAGGAGGCAGAGGCAGGTGGATCTCTGAGTTCCAGGCCAGCCTGGCTTACACACTGAGTTATAGGACAGCAAAGCCACACAGAGAAAACCTGTCTCACCCCTCAAAACCACCCCACAAAAAAAGAAACAAAACAAAGAGATAGTTTATCAAATGCAGGATGCCTGTCTACTTGTTTGACTGAAAAGAAAAAAGGTGTCACCCTTCAAAAAGCTAACTAACTCCAATGGGTACTGAAAGGCAGCTATTTGTCACAATTTGTCAAGGGATGGCCATGCAAACACGATGCAAAATGGGTCAAGGATCCTCCATCCTCAGACTCAGCGTCTTGTGTATTTAGTGGCCAGGAGGCCTCCCTGGCTCACCTGTGCTGTGGAATTGATATCTTTCCGGCGGAAGACACCATAGCTGAGGGCTGTGGCGGTGTTGTCATTGATGAGCTGCAGCACCTTGAGGCCAGCCATCCGAGCAGCCTGCAGCACAGCTCGGCGCTCAGCCTGGTTGAAAAAGGCTGGCACGGTGATCACTGCATCCTTAATGGGTTGTTCTACAGAGGACAAAAGACCAGGATCTCAGCAACCCAAACATCAGACCAAGATTTCCAAACAGTACCACTGACTCTTACTGGGCCTCCCTAGCCTCTACATACTAGATGCCAGGAGCACATCCCAAGCTTGTGACAACCAAACAGGTCCTCGGGCATGGTCCAATTTCCAATAAGAAATCAAAGAGGCTCTGCTTGACAGTCACTGTACATTTGGGGAGGTCCCTCTGCCACCAGCACCACCTTGATGCTCACCTGCAAAATCTTCAGCCAAGGAACGGGAGTAGTTCAGAACCATGCCCAGCACCTCCTCGGGAGAGAACTGCAGCTGCCTGAGGGGAGGAGGAGGAGGAGGAGGAGGAGGAGGAGGAGGAGGAGGAAGAGGAGGAGGAGGTGGTGGTGAGGCCCGGGAAGGCAAACATCAAGCCAAATGACCACAAACACATGCCAACAAGGGGCTACCTTCCCGCTCTGGACACTCACGGACTGATCTGGAAGCGCACAGTCTGTCTTTGTGGGTCAACAATTAGCTCATGTTCTGGGAAACGGGACTGATAAAGGGCCACATGAGGGTTACCCGCCTGTTTTCCAAGGAGGTGCTGGAAATAACGGAGCGTAGCCTTTGGGTTCTTGATGGCCTGAAGGGAGAAAACCCAGCAGGTTCTTAGGCCCAAACCTACCTTAGCTTGCCTCTACTTCATCCCCCTAAATAAGAGGCTAGCCTCTGGGGGAACGAATCTGGCGAGGGCTGTTACTCACCATGCCGGCCGCACTATCACCTAAAAACCTTTCATTTTCTTTCAAGGTCACAGTCACTGGAGTTTTCCTCCGAGATTCCCTAAGAGAAAGCAGCATTAGCCCAGCTGCCTGCAGCAGACTATGAAGCCAGACCCCTCCAGATCTCATTCGGGGGCTCAGCCACCAGTTTGAAGTGGCACTATAAATTATATACACACCCCTCACCCAGATCTACTCTTACTTGTTCAATACAATCTCCATGGGCACTCCAGGCTTGACAATGGCCACCTTCATGGATTCACTGCCCAGGTCTACAGACATCACAGCCAATGTGTCTGAAGGGAAGACAGAAAGTAGGTTTCTCTGTCAGTTCTCTGCTTCCCACACCCTCCTGCCTTCCAAAGGTAAATCAATGAAAGCAGTCTGCTTTCCATGGCAAAGATCAAGGAAAAGGCTAGATCCAGCAACCCCAAACTCGAGTAGGCACCTTGTGCCCTCTTATCCTTCCATTTACTCCTCTTTGACGCTTTTGCCAGGTACATACCGCTCAGTGCCAACAGGTCTGCCAAGAGGACAGCCACCAAGGCCCAACAGAGTAGCCTCCTTGGCCTCTGCCTTCTTACTGTGGCTGCCATTGTGACCCTGATGGAGAAGGAAAAACACCTGTAACTGGATGCTGAATGAAGAAGGAAACAGAACCACATCCCAGAACAGACAAGCTCAAAGATTCTTATCTGTTGCACTTTGGCTAAAAGCACAGCAGCTCGGCCTCTTCTCTTCCTTCCTGAGGAGTTTCAATCATTTTAAACAATCATTTTAAACATCCTACCAAGTGTCTCACATTCGGGCCGAAGCAAAAGGGCCCTCCACCACTTATTTAGACAAATAAAAAGAATTGACCTTTTTTCGGTCTACATACAGGCAAGTAATCGGTACACCACAGCACTGTACCTGTCAGATACCTGGAGCTTGGCCAGGACCCTCGAAATCGGCTCAAATACCTCACACCTGGGGTCCCCGGGTGGCGGGGAAAGCCAGGTTAAGCCTGGGCAGGAACTGGAAGGTGATGACGTTGGGGATGGCTGGCATAGAAGGGTCTTTCCCCTTCTCTGAATTCCCTGAGCATTGTCCAGCCCACCCTCCTTGCCCATCCCACTCCTGGGCCCCGCTGCCTACGCAGACGTTGTGCGGGCTAAGGTTACCAGCCGGGTGGGTGTTCACCTAAACCTCACCTGACGAAGGAAGATCCCACTCCCAGAAATGGATTCGGGCCCACGCCGAGCGCGAGGGGGCAGCTCAGCGCCTGAACTTCAGGACCGAAGGGACCGGTGTCCGTGCGGCCCTCGCTCCGGCTACCGGCCCGCCCCCGAAGCTAGCACGCTGCCTCCCCTAGGAGCCGCGGCCCGACGGCTGCTCCATCCTCACCCCCGCTCCCTCTGGCCTTCAGCTCCTGCGTCCCTCGCTCCGGGATCAAGGCGGCGAGGACGTACCCGCACGGCCAACAGCACGACCCCAACCCCAGGCCCTTCACAACTCCCCTTCGTTTGCAAACTGTTACAGTGGCCACCAACCTCTCAGCGGCGTCTCGCGCACCAGCCGGCCCCGGACGCGGCGCACGCTCATTGGCGCCCCTGCCACCCGGCCCTGCGCCGCGCACTTGGCACCGCCCCCGAGACCCGGCGCGAGTCCCTATTGGTCCACGTAGAAGACCCGCCCCTCTGCGGCCCCGCCCTTCGAGGGCGCAGCTGGACCTGAGTACCGGTTGGGACGAAACTGCCAGAGCAGGCTGCGGATTGGGCCACGTCACGGCTCGCGGCCGGGTTGCTCCTCGCGGGACTTCTGCCAGCATCGGTGCCCGACGCCTCGATGCGGAACCCTAGCAGAACCCCGCGTGGGAGCGGGTGTTCTAGTGGATTTTGAAGTCCCCGGCCTTCTTCCGGTTACCCAGGGCATCCACGCGAAGGAATCGTACTGAGCTGCCTTCGCTGCGGCGACGCAGAAGGGGCGCATGCGTATGCCCTGGGCTTCAGCTAGCTATCAGGGGCCCGCTGCGTTACTCCAACCATCTGGGTTCATTGAAAAACCTAAGCCAGGGCTGGTGAGATGGCTCAGTGGGTAAGAGCACCCGACTGCTCTTCCTGAAGGTCCGGAGTTCAAATCCCAGCAACCGCAGGATGACTCATAACCTTCCGTAACAAGACCTGACGCCCTCTTCTGGAGTGTCTGTAGACAGCTATAGTGTACTTACATATAATAAATAAATAAATCTTAAAAAAAAAAGAAAAAAAAAAAAAGAAAGAAAAACCTAAGCCACAAAAATGATGTTCACTGATGAACCGTGTTTGTCTTTAACTCTGAAACCCAATAGTACGAGAGATGATATTCCAAACTAAAAAATAAGACTTTAATTGGCTTGACCTTTGATACTGTCATTGTTTCTTTTTAGGAATGGTTCAGGGCTGGGAAAATAGTTCAGAGATACAGCTCTTGTCTGGTGTAGTTGAGGCTCTGGATTCCATCAACAACACCATTCAAAAATTAAGAAAAGGGCTGGAGAGATGGCTCAGCGGTTAAGAGCACTGACTGCTCTTCCAGAGGTCCTGAGTTCAATTTCCAGCAACCACATAGTGGCTCACAGCCATCTGTCATGGGGTCTGATGCCTTCTTCTGGTGTGTCTGAAGACAGCGATGTACTCACATGAATTAAACAAACAAACAAACAAATCTTTAAAAAGAATTAAGAAAAATGAGTATTCGGGCTGGTGAGATGGCTCAGTGGGTAAGAGCACTGACTGCTCTTCCAAAGGTGCAGAGTTCAAATCTGAGTATTCATGTGATGTAAAGATTAGGAACAGGCTGGTGGGTGGTAGCCTTAATCTTTTTTTTTTTTTTTTTTTTTTTTTTTTTAAGATTTATTTATTATATTTAAGTTCACTGTAGCTGTCTTCAGACACTCCAGAAGAGGGCGTCAGATCTTGTTAAGGATGGTTGTGAGNGAGCCACCATGTGGTTGCTGGGATTTGAACTCCGGACCTTTGGAAGAGCAGTCGGGTGCTCTTACCCACTGAGCCATCTCACCAGCCCGGTAGCCTTAATCTTAACACTTGGAAGGCAGAAGCAAGCAGATCTCTACCTGCTCGAGGCCATCCTGGTCTACAGAGCAAGTTCCACAACAAACAGCCAAGGCTACCCAGAGAAACTCTGTCTCAAAACACAAAACCAACCAAACACACACACACACACACACACACACACACACACACACACACACACGGCTCCCCAGAGAAAAGATTTATAAATAAAAGTAAATCCCCTGACACAACCTCCCACTCTTATCTCTAGCATGATATGTAACTTTCCTGCTCATTATGATATACATATCTCTTTCTAGGAAAGTAACTTTTTTCAAACAATAACAACAACAAAAACAATTTGCTATTTTTCAACTAAGAATTTTCTGTGTTGGTGGGATTTCCCTCCTTGTTACTATTATACAACATTGTGTACAACAGTGCACAATGTGGGCTTTATCTGCCAGTGATGGATGTGTAAGTTGTCGGTTCTGTTACGTTTTGCTTTTTTTCATTTTGTGTGTGCTGTACACACATATATGGTGTGTGTGTGTGTGTGTGTGCTGAGTCCAGGAAAGAATGTTAGATGTCCTGCTCTTATCAATTTCTGACTTATTTATTTATTTTAGACAGAGTCTCTCATGGAACATGGAGCTAGACTGGTGTCCACCAAGCTCCAGTGAGTTTCCCTATCTCCAACCTCAACAGCACTGTGATTACAAGTGCATAGGGCCTTTTAAAATGAGAATATTTTCCTCTGAACTCAGGTCCTTAAGCTTCTGCAGGACACCCAACATCTCTTTAGTGCACTCCCCTTTTCTCTCCCTCTCTCCCTCTCACCTTCCCCCCCTACTTTCCCCTTCTCTCCTGTTCCTTTTTTGAAATTTTATTTATTTATTTATATGAGTACACTGTAGCTGCCTTCAGACACACCAGAAGAGGTCATCAGATGGTTGTGAGCCACCATGTGGTTGCTGGGAATTGAACTCAGGACCTCTGGAAGAGCAGTCAGTGCTCTTATCCACTGAGCCATCAATCCAGCCCATCCTGTTCCTTTATGTCGTTAGTTGTTGTTTTGTTTTTCTTTGGTGTTTCTCTGTGTAGCTCTGGCTGTCTTGGAATTTTCTCTGTAAATCAGGCTGTCCTTAAATTCAAAGATCTGCCTGCCTCTGCCTCCGGAATGCTGGGACTAAAGATGCATGTCACCATGTCCAACTATGCTTTGTCTTTTTAAACAAAAGCCTCACCACATAGTGGTAGTGGATACTGAACAAGTCCTTGCTACAAGACTAGTTTAGCTATGGGCCATGATTTTGAGGCAACCTTCTTGCCTAAAATTCTGCCTCCTCGGTGCTGGGATAATAAATATGTGCTACAATGTATAGTGAACAATTCTATTTTTTTTTTGTTTTGCTTCTATTTGATTTTTCATTTTTTTCTTTTTTTTCTTTTTCTTTTTCTTTCTTTTTCTTTTTCTTTTTTTTTCTTTTTTCTTTTTTTTTTCTTTTTTTGGTTTTTCAAGACAGGGTTTCTCTATATAGCCCTGGCTATCCTGGAACTTACTTTGTAGACCAGGCTGGCCTCAAACTCAGAAATCCACCTGTCTCTGCCTCCCGAGTGCTGGGATTAAAGGCGTGCACCACCACGCCCGGCTTGATTTTTCGTTTTTTGAGACAGAGTTTCATGTAGGCTGTCCTTGAACTCACAGTCCTTCTGGCTTCATCCCTCAAGTCCTTAATTGCAGGGGAAAAGATTGTGTTTCTCAACAATAACTACACTTCTGTCCAAAGAGGCACTAGATCGAACAGTTCATCTATTTTGAAAACTATGCACTTAACACTGTTTTTAAAAAAGATTAATTTATTTATGAGTACACTGTAGCTGTCTTCAGACACACCAGAAGAGGGGCATCAGATCTTATTACAGATGGTTGTGAGTCACCATGTGGTTGCTGAGAATTGAACTCAGCACCTCTGGAAGAGCAGTCAGTGCTCTTAACCTCTGAGCCATCTCTCCAGCCCTTACGTTTAACACTTACGGGGTCTCTGGGATGGGCAAGGAGTGTTCTAAGAGCTGGGACTCCAGAAACGGTTATGACTTCATCTTTGCTTTCGAAGAAGTTACAATCAAATCTGTCCAATGGTTTCCTATATTTACTTAAACCTATCAGATGACCGCTGTTTGACAGAGCAATGCCTTTGCCATTCCAGTCCTCAGCCTGGGTGTCAGTCCCCTCGGGAGGTGTGGCAGGTGCAAGCGCTCTAGGGAGCCACCTGTTTTGTTCTCTAACCAGAAAAAAAGAACAGTATTTCACAAGGACAAGTTGTGTGGAAAATTTTTCATGTCAAAATGCCTGATTTGGATTGACCTTGGCTGATTATACTCACTGTTCCGATCCAGAACAACCTATTAACATAGACTTTCTCTGGCACTGAGCAGAAATCGGATGAAAGAGCATCGCTGCCATACAAGGACAGTGGCTAAACTAACAAGATTCAACTGAACACAAATGGAATATACCAGCACAGGCCTGCACTCCCAGGGGTTGGCAGAATGGGGTAGAAGGCTCTAGAGTCCCAGACAAACCTAGGTTACTTACCCATCCAGGAGGAAGCCCAGCCACAGGGTACATGCTGGTTTTCACTTGCACAAAATTTAACAGGAGGTGAACAGTTATGGAAGTAAAGGCTGTGCTTACCCTTGAGGAAAGGTACCATTCCAAAGAAGTCAGTACGCACAGGCTGGAAAATTCATTGCTGATTGCAAAAGATATGTCCTGCTTGTACAATACCAGTGGACTGTCGCACTGAACTTCTGTATATATGTTATAAGCTAGTAAAAAGGAATGTAGCCAGGCAATGGTGGTACATACTTTTAATCTCAGCACTCAGGAGTCAGAGTCAAGTGGATGCTTGTGAGTTTGAGGGCAGCCTGGTCTACAGAGTGAGTTCCAAGTCAGCCAGGGATACACAGAGAAACCCTGTCTCAAAAACAAAAACACCCTCCCCCGAAAACCAAAATGATCCAAATATAAAGAATTTTCTCAATTAGTGATTGATGGAGGAGGGCCCAGCCCATCATGAGTGAGATCATCTCTGGGCTGGTGGTCNTGGGTTCTATAAGAAAGCAGGCTGAGCAAGCCATGGGGAGCAAGCCAGTAAGGAACACCCCTACATGGTCTCTGCATCGGCTCCTGCCTCCAGATTACTGCCTTGTTTGAGTTCCTGTCCTGATTTCCTTTGATGATTAATATTGATATGGGAGTATAAGCCAAGTAAGCCCTTTCCTTCCCTGCTTGCTTTTTGATCGTGGCATTTTATCACAGCAATCCTAACTAAAAAAATAATAATTGTAATCCTAACTAAAAAAATAGGAACTGTCATGGCATTTTTTTTGATGAAAAAAAGTTTAAAGATTTATTTTATTGTGTGTGATAACTCCTATGCATGTGTGAGTATCACTTGAGTGAAGTGCCTGGGGCCATAAGAAGGGGTCAGATCCCCTGGACCTGCAGTTATGGATGGTTGGTGTCACCATGTGGATGCTGAAAGGGAATGATAAAGGTTCAGGACTCTGAAGACCACGTTCTCAGCACAAGAGAGAGTTATTTGCCCCAGAGGTACAAAGTACAGGAAATAAGAGAAAAGACAGGAGATAGAGGGTGAGGGAGAAGGGGTCTTTGTTCCAAAGAGGTGGACAAAGGACTGCCTTTGGGTAGAGAGAAGACAGACGAGGCCCATAGGAAAGTGGCAGTTTATGAAGGTAAAGGGGGAAGCCCCATGTCAGGATCAGGAGTTTAACTTTAATTGGGCGTGCTAGTTAGGTGAGCCAAAGGGGACCTTTGATTGCTAGAATTGAATACTTTACTGGACTTTGGTAGTCAGCCTCAGGAGGAGGAAGTGGCCAGATAAAGGAATAGTGCCTTGGTTAATTTTAACAACATAATCTAAGGGTTTTTTTTTTTTTTTTTTAGCAAGGCTGGGGAATGCGGGAGAAGGGCAAGGCTGGCCAGAGCCATGTTTGCCAAATGTGGTGGGCAGGCTAGAATCTCTTCAGATGCTGAAGACAGAACTGGGAGCTTGCACAAAAGCTGTAGGTGCTCACCTGCTGAGCCATAGCTCCAGCTCTTTTAAATGCTTTGGAGATAGGCCTTCTATATCCCAGGCTTGGCCTTGAACTTGGTTGTCTTTGAATTCTATTTCTTCTAGTCTCCGCCTCACAATACTAGGATTATAAGTACTTGCCACAATGCCTGCCCCCTCTTTTTGGTGGGGGAGTGTTATTTTGGCTCACTTTCTTTTCTTTCTTTAAAAAAAGTTTTATTTATTTATTATATATAAGTACACTGTAGCTATCTTCAGACACTCCAGAAGAGGGAATCAGATCCCATTACAAATGATTGTGAGCCACCATGTGGTTGCTGGGATTTGAACTCAGGACCTCTAGAAGAGCAGTCAGTGCTCTTAACCGCTGAGCCATCTCTCCAGCTCCCTTTATTCTCTTTCTTACATATTTGTCTTTTTCATTTGTATTTAAAATTTTTATTTATATTTATTTTATATATGTCTAGGAAGTTTTGCTGCTGTATACCTTTGTTCAATGAATGTGCAGTTCCTAAGGAGGCCAGAAGATGGCGTCATTATCATCTAGTAGATTCTAGAACTAAAGTTATAGATGGTTGTTCATTGTCATTTAGTGTAAACTGGCCTCAAACTTGCTATGTAGCCTACATTGGCCCCAAAGCTACTGTGATCCTCCTGTCTCATCCTACCAACTAGGTACTAGCATGCAGTGGTTCAGCATTTGGTTCTGAATTGTGACCTCATTAACTTCCTTCCCCAACCCCCAGCAACAACCATGACCCTAGGGCCACTTCCATACAAGGAAAGAGTCCCACCACAGATACACCTTTTAGCCTTTTTTCTTTTTTAAGATTTATTTATTACATGTAAGTACACTGTAGCTGTCTTCAGACACTCCAGAAGAGGGAGTCAGATCTCCTTATGGATGGTTGTGAGCCACCATGTGGTTGCTGGGATTTGAACTCCGGACCTTCAGGAGAGCAGTCAGGTACTCTTGCCCAGTGAGCCATCTCACCAGCCCCTCTTTTAGCCTTTTTAAACCACTTTAAAGGAGTTGGAGAGTTGGCTCAGTGGTCAAGAGCACTGGCTGCTCTTCCAGAGGACTGTGGTCCAAGTCCCAGCACCCCATGGCAGCTCACAACTGTCTATACCTTCAGTTCTAATGAGTCTGGCACCGTCACTTAGACATACATGCAGGGAAAACACCAATGCACATAAAAATAAAACAACCTATTTAATAATACTTTCTAGATTTATTTATTTTGAGAATATGAATGTTTTTCTTGCATATATGTTTGTGTACCACATGTGTGCCTGGAGACCATGGATGTCAGAAGAGGCTTCTTTGCAAGAGGACCTGGGTCCCTGGGTCTGTGTCCCAGCATTCCACAGATTGGCTCATAGCTGTCTGTAACTGCAGTTCCAGGAGATCCAGCGCCCTCTTCTGGCCTTTGTGGCACTGCATTAACACAGTGCATATACATACATCCAGGCCAAACATCCATACATGTAAAATAATAAAATAGAAAATGTTTAAGTTATATTGATTCTTGAATTCTTTCAAAACTGGAATTCTCAGTAGACAAAACTGTTACTGAATCTGTGCACATAGTCCTTTCCCGTTTATGTTCCTTGCCTGACTGACTTTACTAGAGTCAGACAAGTAGAACTAATAGACAACCCTGGTTTGTGTTCTGGCAAGTGTACCTTTGGCCTCTTGCCCCAGAAAAAATATGTAATTAAAGATCAGGCAAATGAAGAGCTCTTGTTTTATTTTCAAATAACTTTGATGTTTTCTGGCCAGAGAATCACCTTTCCCCTAGGATAATTATACTTCTTTTTGCACCTGGGTGCTACAAGGACTCTATGAGAAGCAAAAACACTGTTAGGTATAATTTTCTACATGAAATTGGGGGTTGATTCCTGCCTCTTTTTTGTTTTGAGACAGTCTCTTAGACTAGTCTTGAACTCATAGCAACTTTCCCCGCCCTAGCCTTTCAAATTACAGGCACGAGGCACCGTCCCTGGCTACTGTCTGCTGTTAATGCCTGTTCTCTAGGGCGGTGGTCAAGGGCCACAGTTTGCTCCTTACCCTTTTGGGCATTTAGTACAGTTCCAGGAGTGGGCAGTATGGGAAATATATTTGTGGAGAAGTGAAAAGC
The DNA here is from genome assembly GCF_900095145.1 of Mus pahari. Taxonomy (NCBI): domain Eukaryota; kingdom Metazoa; phylum Chordata; class Mammalia; order Rodentia; family Muridae; genus Mus; species Mus pahari. The sequence goes on along the minus strand of NC_034599.1, from coordinate 39,471,215 downwards.
AAACTGGTAGGTGGAGAGAGGTGCTGCGGTGGCTCTGGCAGGCTGGTTTGTGCCTTAGGACGACTCATCGATAAGACCCTATAGGTACAGGCAGGGCCGGATCCAGACATCAGAGGAAGAAAGACTGCCATGGCAGGAGGAGGGGCACAAGGTGGCATGCTGGCATGTGCTAGTCTCTCTCTATTTTCTTTGAAGACAAGATCTCATTATGTATCCCCGACTCTCCTGGCATCACAGAACTTGTTGAGAGCATGTTTGGAGGTTCTGGCGGGGGAGCTCAGCTGCTCGTATGTTTGAACTGAGAAATGCTCTTCCTCTGTCTGGAAGGGACAGGGCCTTCGACAGGACATGCTACGGGAGGGCCACGGCCACACATGGAGTGGTGAGAGAAGAGACATCTGCCTAGATAACAAAATTCACCAAATCAGTCCTAGTGAACAAGATGTCACCTTGATATCATTGTTACTTTCCTCACAATGCTTCTTTTGACACAAACATCATGGTTCCCCCTGACACACAAACAGGACACAGGACACACAGCTGTTTCTACACAGAGCCGGTGGGACAGCTATGGAAGACCTTGACTTATTAAATCACTCTGCTCTCAAAGCTGCCACTCCCTGGTCTTTGCTTGCCCCTGCCTCCATAGGAAGGATAAGAAGGCTAACAGGGTCTTAGGAGTTGCATTTTGCACCTCAGCAAACATGTATTGAGTGTATCAGGAGTTACACACTCTGAAAGCAGAACACAATATAGTACACAAGGTTGATTCAAATGTGTCGGGGGCAGGTCCAAACTTTTAATTATATTTCCAGCAGTTGAAAAACCGGTTTCATATACTTGCTTTCTTCCATTTATGACCTAAAGTATCTCTGATAGGTTAAAAAGAAAAAGAAAAAAAAAACATAATCCACTTAAGCACAGCAAGCTAGAATTCACAAAATGTGTGAAATCCTTCATTAAGAGCCATTAGTGGCTGGGTGTGGTGGCGCACGCCTTTAATCCCAGCGCTCGGGAGGCAGAGGCAGGCGGATTTCTGAGTTCGAGGCCAGCC